>NW_027142195.1:326666-653333 GCF_036365525.1 Heterodontus francisci | reverse complement strand
GATCAGGATGATAGTAATTGACTGTTAAAGGACACAGATAATTAGAATGGACAGAGGATCAGGATGATAGTAATTGACTGAAACAGGGCACAGATAATTAGAATAGACAGAGGATCAGGATGATTGTAATTGACTGAAACAGGACATAGATAATTAAAATGGACAGAGGATCAGGATGATAGTAATCGACTGAAACAGGACATAGATAATTAGAATGGACAGAGGATCAGGATGATAGTAATTGACTGAAACAGGACATAGATTATTAGAATGGACAGAGGATCAGGATGATAGTAATTGACTGAAACAGGACACAGATAATTAGAATAGACAGAGGATCAGGATGATTGTAATTGACTGAAACAGGACATAGATAATTAGAATGGACAGAGGATCAGGATGATAGTAATTGACTGAAACAGGGCACAGATAATTAGAATGGACAGAGGATGAGGATGATAGTAATTGACTGAAACAGGACATAGATAATTAGAATGGACAGAGGATCAGGATGATAGTAATTGACTGAAAAAGGACACAGATAATTAGAATAGACAGAGGATCAGGATGATAGTAATTGACTGAAACAGGACATAGATTATTAGAATGGACAGAGGATCAGGATGATAGTAATTGACTGAAACAGGACACAGATAATTGGAATAGACAGAGGATCAGGATGATAGTAATTGACTGAAACAGGACATAGATCATTAGAATGGACAGAGGATCAGGATGATAGTAATTGACTGAAACAGGACATAGATAATTAGAATAGACAGAGGATCAGGATGATAGTAATTGACTGAAACAGGACACAGATAATTAGAATGGACAGAGGATCAGGATGATAGTAATTGACTGAAAAAGGACACAGATAATTAGAATAGACAGAGGATCAGGATGATAGTAATTGACTGAAACAGGACACAGATAATTAGAATAGACAGAGGATCAGGATGATTGTAATTGACTGAAACAGGACATAGATAATTAAAATGAACAGAGGATCAGGATGATAGTTATTGACTGAAACAGGACATAGATAATTAGAATGGACAGAGGATCAGGATGATAGTAATTGACTGAAACAGGACATAGATAATTAGAAGGGAAAGAGGATCAGGATGATAGTAATCGACTGAAACAGGACATATATAATTAGAATGGACAGAGGATCAGGATGATAGTAATTGACTGAAACAGGACATAGATAATTAGAATGGACAGAGGATCAGGATGATAGTAATTGACTGAAACAGGGCATAGATAATTAGAATGGACAGAGGATCAGGATGATAGTAATTGACTGAAACAGGACATAGATAATTAGAATGGACAGAGGATCAGGATGCTAGTAATTGACAGAAACAGGACATAGATAATTAGAATGTACAGAGGAACAGGATGGTAGAAATTGACTGAAACAGGACATAGATAATTAGAATAGAGAGAGGATCAGGATGATAGTAATTGACAGAAACAGGACATAGATAATTAGAATGTACAGAGGAACAGGATGGTAGAAATTGACTGAAACAGACATAGATAATTAGAATAGAGAGAGGATCAGGATGATAGTAATTGACTGAAACAGGACAGATATATTTAGAACGGACAGCGATCAGGATGATAGTAATTGACTGAAACAGGACATAGATAATTAGAATGGAAAGAGGATCAGGATGAGAGTAATTGACTGAAACAGGACATAGATAATTAGAATGGATAGAGGATCAGGATGATAGTAATTGACTGAAACAGGACATAGATAATTAGAATGGAAAGAGGATCAGGATGAGAGTAATTGACTGAAATAGGACATAGATAATTAGAATGGACAGAGGATCAGGATGATAGTAATTGACTGAAACAGGACATAGATAATTAAAGTAGACAGAGGATCAGGATGATAGTAATTGACTGAAACAGGACATAGATAATTAAAGTAGACAGAGGATCAGGATGACAGTAATTGACTGAAACAGGAGATAGATAATTAGAATGGACAGAGGATCAGGATGATAGTAATTGACTGAAACAGGACATAGATAATTAAAGTAGACAGAGGATCAGGATGATAGCAATTGACTGAAACAGGACATAGATAATTAGAATGGACACAGGATCAGGATGACAGTAACTGACTGAAGCAGGACATAGATAATTAGAATGGACAGAGGTTCGGGATGACAGTAATTGAATGAAACAGGACATAGATAATTAGAATGGACAGAGGTTCGGGATGATAGTAATTGACTGAAACAGGACATAGATAATTAGAATAGACAGAGGATCAGGATGACAGTAATTGAATGAAACACGACATAGATAATTAGAATGGGCAGAGGATCAGGATGATAGTAATTGACTGAAACAGGACATAGATAATTAGAATGGACAGAGGTTCAGGATGATAGGAATTGACTGAAACAGGACATAGATAATTAGAATGTTCAGAGGATCAGGATGATAGTAATTGACTGAAACAGGACATAGATAATTAGAATGGACAGAGGTTCTGGATGATAGGAATTGACTGAAACAGGACATAGATAATTACAATGGACAGAGGATCAGGATGATAGTTATTGACTGAAACAGGACATAGATAATTAGAAGAGACAGAGGATCAGGATGATAGGAATTGACTGAAACAGGACATAGATAATTAGAATGTTCAGAGGATCAGGATGATAGTAATTGACTGAAACAGGACATAGATAATTAGAATAGACAGAGGATCAGGATGATAGTAATTGACTGAAACAGGACATAGATAATTAGAATGGACAGAGGATCAGGATGATAGTAATTGATTGAAACAGGACATAGATAATTAGAATGGACAGAGGATCAGGATGATAGTAATTGATAGAAACAGGACATCGATAATTAGAATGGACAGAGGATCAGGATGATAGTAATTGATTGAAACAGGACACAGATAATTAGAATAGACAGAGGATCAGGATGATAGTAATTGACTGAAACAGGACATAGATAATTAGAATGGACAGAGGATCAGGATGATAGTAATTGACTGAAACAGGACATAGATAATTAGAATGGACAGAGGATCAGGATGATAGTAATTGACTGAAACAGGACATAGATAATTAGAATAGACAGAGGATCAGGATGACAGTAATTGACTGAAACAGGACATAGATAATTAGAATGGACAGAGGATCAGGATGATAGTAATTGACTGAAACAGGACACAGATAATTAGAATGGACAGAGGATCAGGATGATAGTAATTGACTGAAACAGGACATAGATAATTAGAATAGACAGAGGATCAGGATGAAAGTAATTGAATGAAACAGGACATAGATAATTAGAATGGACAGAGGATCAGGATGACAGTAATTGACTGAAACAGGACATAGAGAATTAGAATAGACAGAGGATCAGGATGATAATAATTGATTGAAACAGGACACAGATAATTAGAATGGACAGAGGATCAGGATGATAGTAATTGACTGAAGCAGGAGATAGATGATTAGAATAGACAGAGGATCAGGATGATAGTAATTGACTGAAACAGGACACAGATGATTAGAATGGACAGAGGATCAGGATGATAGTAATTGACTGTTAAAGGACACAGATAATTAGAATGGACAGAGGATCAGGATGATAGTAATTGACTGAAACAGGGCACAGATAATTAGAATAGACAGAGGATCAGGATGATTGTAATTGACTGAAACAGGACATAGATAATTAAAATGGACAGAGGATCAGGATGATAGTAATCGACTGAAACAGGACATAGATAATTAGAATGGACAGAGGATCAGGATGATAGTAATTGACTGAAACAGGACATAGATTATTAGAATGGACAGAGGATCAGGATGATAGTAATTGACTGAAACAGGACACAGATAATTAGAATAGACAGAGGATCAGGATGATTGTAATTGACTGAAACAGGACATAGATAATTAGAATGGACAGAGGATCAGGATGATAGTAATTGACTGAAACAGGGCACAGATAATTAGAATGGACAGAGGATGAGGATGATAGTAATTGACTGAAACAGGACATAGATAATTAGAATGGACAGAGGATCAGGATGATAGTAATTGACTGAAAAAGGACACAGATAATTAGAATAGACAGAGGATCAGGATGATAGTAATTGACTGAAACAGGACATAGATTATTAGAATGGACAGAGGATCAGGATGATAGTAATTGACTGAAACAGGACACAGATAATTGGAATAGACAGAGGATCAGGATGATAGTAATTGACTGAAACAGGACATAGATCATTAGAATGGACAGAGGATCAGGATGATAGTAATTGACTGAAACAGGACATAGATAATTAGAATAGACAGAGGATCAGGATGATAGTAATTGACTGAAACAGGACACAGATAATTAGAATGGACAGAGGATCAGGATGATAGTAATTGACTGAAAAAGGACACAGATAATTAGAATAGACAGAGGATCAGGATGATAGTAATTGACTGAAACAGGACACAGATAATTAGAATAGACAGAGGATCAGGATGATTGTAATTGACTGAAACAGGACATAGATAATTAAAATGAACAGAGGATCAGGATGATAGTTATTGACTGAAACAGGACATAGATAATTAGAATAGACAGAGGATCAGGATGATAGGAATTGACTGAAACAGGACATAGATAATTAGAATGTTCAGAGGATCAGGATGATAGTAATTGACTGAAACAGGACATAGATAATTAGAATAGACAGAGGATCAGGATGATAGTAATTGACTGAAACAGGACATAGATAATTAGAATGGACAGAGGATCAGGATGATAGTAATTGACTGAAACAGGACATAGATAATTAGAATGGACAGAGGATCAGGATGATAGTAATTGACAGAAACAGGACATCGATAATTAGAATGGACAGAGGATCAGGATGATAGTAATTGATTGAAACAGGACACAGATAATTAGAATAGACAGAGGATCAGGATGATAGTAATTGACTGAAACAGGACATAGATAATTAGAATGGACAGAGGATCAGGATGATAGTAATTGACTGAAACAGGACATAGATAATTAGAATGGACAGAGGATCAGGATGATAGTAATTGACTGAAACAGGACATAGATAATTAGAATAGACAGAGGATCAGGATGACAGTAATTGACTGAAACAGGACATAGATAATTAGAATGGACAGAGGATCAGGATGATAGTAATTGACTGAAACAGGACACAGATAATTAGAATGGACAGAGGATCAGGATGATAGTAATTGACTGAAACAGGACATAGATAATTAGAATAGACAGAGGATCAGGATGATAGTAATTGACTGAAACAGGACATAGATAATTAGAATGGACAGAGGATCAGGATGACAGTAATTGACTGAAACAGGACATAGAGAATTAGAATAGACAGAGGATCAGGATGATAGTAATTGACAGAAACAGGAAACAGATAATTAGAATGGACAGAGGATCAGGATGATAGTAATTGACTGAAACAGGACATAGATAATTAGAATAGACAGAGGATCAGGATGATAGTAATTGACTGAAACAGGACACAGATGATTAGAATGGACAGAGGATCAGGATGATAGTAATTGACTGTTAAAGGACACAGATAATTAGAATGGACAGAGGATCAGGATGATAGTAATTGACTGAAACAGGGCACAGATAATTAGAATAGACAGAGGATCAGGATGATTGTAATTGACTGAAACAGGACATAGATAATTAAAATGGACAGAGGATCAGGATGATAGTAATTGACTGAAACAGGACATAGATAATTAGAATGGACAGAGGATCAGGATGATAGTAATTGACTGAAACAGGACATAGATTATTAGAATGGACAGAGGATCAGGATGATAGTAATTGACTGAAACAGGACACAGATAATTAGAATAGACAGAGGATCAGGATGATTGTAATTGACTGAAACAGGACATAGATAATTAGAATGGACAGAGGATCAGGATGATAGTAATTGACTGAAAAAGGACACAGATAATTAGAATGGACAGAGGATGAGGATGATAGTAATTGACTGAAACAGGACATAGATAATTAGAATGGACAGAGGATCAGGATGATAGTAATTGACTGAAAAAGGACACAGATAATTAGAATAGACAGAGGATCAGGATGATAGTAATTGACTGAAACAGGACATAGATTATTAGAATGGACAGAGGATCAGGATGATAGTAATTGACTGAAACAGGACACAGATAATTGGAATAGACAGAGGATCAGGATGATAGTAATTGACTGAAACAGGACATAGATCATTAGAATGGACAGAGGATCAGGATGATAGTAATTGACTGAAACAGGACATAGATAATTAGAATAGACAGAGGATCAGGATGATAGTAATTGACTGAAACAGGACACAGATAATTAGAATGGACAGAGGATCAGGATGATAGTAATTGACTGAAAAAGGACACAGATAATTAGAATGGACAGAGGATCAGGATGATAGTAATTGACTGAAACAGGACACAGATAATTAGAATAGACAGAGGATCAGGATGATTGCAATTGACTGAAACAGGACATAGATAATTAAAATGGACAGAGGATCAGGATGATAGTAATTGACTGAAACAGGACATAGATAATTAGAATGGACAGAGGATCAGGATGATTGTAATTGACTGAAACAGGACATAGATTATTAGAATGGACAGAGGATCAGGATGATAGTAATTGACTGAAACAGGACACAGATAATTAGAATAGACAGAGGATCGGGATGATTGTAATTGACTGAAACAGGACATAGATAATTAGAATGGACAGAGGATCAGGATGATAGTAATTGACAGAAAAAGGACACAGATAATTAGAATGGACAGAGGATGAGGATGATAGTAATTGACTGAAACAGGACATAGATAATTAGAATGGACAGAGGATCAGGATGATAGTAATTGACTGAAAAAGGACACAGATAATTAGAATAGACAGAGGATCAGGATGATAGTAATTGACTGAAACAGGACATAGATTATTAGAATGGACAGAGGATCAGGATGATGGTAATTGACTGAAACAGGACACAGATAATTAGAATAGACAGAGGATCAGGATGATAGTAATTGACTGAAACAGGACATAGATCATTAGAATGGACAGAGGATCAGGATGATAGTAATTGACTGAAAGAGGACATAGATAATTAGAATGGACAGAGGATCAGGATGATAGTAATTGACTGAAACAGGACATAGATAATTAGAATAGACAGAGGATCAGGATGATAGTAATTGACTGAAACAGGACACAGATAATTAGAATGGACAGAGGATCAGGATGATAGTAATTGACTGAAAAAGGACACAGATAATTAGAATGGACAGAGGATCAGGATGATAGTAATTGACTGAAACAGGACACAGATAATTAGAATAGACAGAGGATCAGGATGATTGTAATTGACTGAAACAGGACATAGATAATTAAAATGGACAGAGGATCAGGATGATAGTAATTGACTGAAACAGGACATAGATAATTAGAATGGACAGAGGATCAGGATGATAGTAATTGACTGAAACAGGACATAGATTATTAGAATGGACAGAGGATCAGGATGATAGTAATTGACTGAAACAGGACACAGATAATTAGAATAGACAGAGGATCGGGATGATTGTAATTGACTGAAACAGGACATAGATAATTAGAATGGACAGAGGATCAGGATGATAGTAATTGACAGAAAAAGGACACAGATAATTAGAATGGACAGAGGATGAGGATGATAGTAATTGACTGAAACAGGACATAGATAATTAGAATGGACAGAGGATCAGGATGATAGTAATTGACTGAAAAAGGACACAGATAATTAGAATAGACAGAGGATCAGGATGATAGTAATTGACTGAAACAGGACATAGATTATTAGAATGGACAGAGGATCAGGATGATGGTAATTGACTGAAACAGGACACAGATAATTAGAATAGACAGATGATCAGGATGATAGTAATTGACTGAAACAGGACATAGATCATTAGAATGGACAGAGGATCAGGATGATAGTAATTGACTGAAACAGGACATAGATAATTAGAATAGACAGAGGATCAGGATGATAGTAATTGACTGAAACAGGACATGGAGAATTAGAATGGACAGAGGATCAGGATGATAGTAATTGACTGAAACAGGACATAGATAATTAGAATAGACAGAGGATCAGGATGATAGTAATTGATGAAACAGGACATAGATAATTAGAATAGATAGAGAGTCAGGATGATAGTAATTGACTGAAACAGGACATAGATAATTAGAATAGACAGAGGATCAGGATGATAGTAATTGACTGAAACAGGACATAGATAATTAGAATAGATAGAGAGTCAGGATGATAGTAATTGACTGAAACAGGACATAGATAATTAGAATAGACAGAGGATCAGGATGATATTAATTGATTGAAACAGGACATAGATAATTAGAATAGACAGAGGATCAGGATGATAGTAATTGACTGAAACAGGACATGGAGAATTAGAATAGACAGAGGATCAGGATGATAGTAATTGACTGAAACAGGACATAGATCATTAGAATGGACAGAGGATCAGGATGATAGTAATTGACTGAAACAGGACATAGATAATTAGAATAGACAGAGAGTCAGGATGATAGTAATTGACTGAAACAGAACATAGATAATTAGAATGGACAGAGGATCAGGATGATAGTAATTGACTGAAACAGGACACAGATAATTAGAATAGACAGAGGATCGGGATGATTGTAATTGACTGAAACAGGACATAGATAATTAGAATGGACAGAGGATCAGGATGATAGTAATTGACAGAAAAAGGACACAGATAATTAGAATGGACAGAGGATGAGGATGATAGTAATTGACTGAAACAGGACATAGATAATTAGAATGGACAGAGGATCAGGATGATAGTAATTGACTGAAAAAGGACACAGATAATTAGAATAGACAGAGGATCAGGATGATAGTAATTGACTGAAACAGGACATAGATTATTAGAATGGACAGAGGATCAGGATGATGGTAATTGACTGAAACAGGACACAGATAATTAGAATAGACAGAGGATCAGGATGATAGTAATTGACTGAAACAGGACATAGATCATTAGAATGGACAGAGGATCAGGATGATAGTAATTGACTGAAACAGGACATAGATAATTAGAATGGACAGAGGATCAGGATGATAGTAATTGACTGAAACAGGACATAGATAATTAGAATAGACAGAGGATCAGGATGATAGTAATTGACTGAAACAGGACACAGATAATTAGAATGGACAGAGGATCAGGATGATAGTAATTGACTGAAAAAGGACACAGATAATTAGAATGGACAGAGGATCAGGATGATAGTAATTGACTGAAACAGGACACAGATAATTAGAATAGACAGAGGATCAGGATGATTGTAATTGACTGAAACAGGACATAGATAATTAAAATGGACAGAGGATCAGGATGATAGTAATTGACTGAAACAGGACATAGATAATTAGAATGGACAGAGGATCAGGATGATAGTAATTGACTGAAACAGGACATAGATTATTAGAATGGACAGAGGATCAGGATGATAGTAATTGACTGAAACAGGACACAGATAATTAGAATAGACAGAGGATCGGGATGATTGTAATTGACTGAAACAGGACATAGATAATTAGAATGGACAGAGGATCAGGATGATAGTAATTGACAGAAAAAGGACACAGATAATTAGAATGGACAGAGGATGAGGATGATAGTAATTGACTGAAACAGGACATAGATAATTAGAATGGACAGAGGATCAGGATGATAGTAATTGACTGAAAAAGGACACAGATAATTAGAATAGACAGAGGATCAGGATGATAGTAATTGACTGAAACAGGACATAGATTATTAGAATGGACAGAGGATCAGGATGATGGTAATTGACTGAAACAGGACACAGATAATTAGAATAGACAGATGATCAGGATGATAGTAATTGACTGAAACAGGACATAGATCATTAGAATGGACAGAGGATCAGGATGATAGTAATTGACTGAAACAGGACATAGATAATTAGAATAGACAGAGGATCAGGATGATAGTAATTGACCGAAACAGGACATGGAGAATTAGAATGGACAGAGGATCAGGATGATAGTAATTGACTGAAACAGGACATAGATAATTAGAATAGACAGAGGATCAGGATGATAGTAATTGACTGAAACAGGACATAGATAATTAGAATAGATAGAGAGTCAGGATGATAGTAATTGACTGAAACACGACATAGATAATTAGAATAGACAGAGGATCAGGATGATAGTAATTGACTGAAACAGGACATAGATAATTAGAATAGATAGAGAGTCAGGCTGATAGTAATTGACTGAAACAGGACATAGATAATTAGAATAGACAGAGGATCAGGATGATATTAATTGATTGAAACAGGACATAGATAATTAGAATAGACAGAGGATCAGGATGATAGTAATTGACTGAAACAGGACATGGAGAATTAGAATAGACAGAGGATCAGGATGATAGTAATTGACTGAAACAGGACATAGATCATTAGAATGGACAGAGGATCAGGATGATAGTAATTGACTGAAACAGGACATAGATAATTAGAATAGACAGAGAGTCAGGATGATAGTAATTGACTGAAACAGAACATAGATAATTAGAATGGACAGAGGATCAGGATGATAGTAATTGACTGAAACAGGACATAGATTATTAGAATAGACGGAGGATCAGGATGATAGTAATTGACTGAAACAGGACATAGATAATTAGAATAGACAGAGGATCAGGATGATAGTAATTGACTGAAACAGGACATGGAGAATTAGAATGAACAGAGGATCAGGATGATAGTAATTGACTGAAACAGGACATAGATAATTAGAATAGACAGAGGATCAGGATGATAGTAATTGACTGAAACAGGACATAGATAATTAGAATAGATAGAGAGTCAGGATGATAGTAATTGACTGAAACAGGACATAGATAATTAGAATAGACAGAGGATCAGGATGATATTAATTGACTGAAACAGGAAACAGATAATTAGAATGGACAGAGGATCAGGATGATAGTAATTGACTGAAACAGGACATAGATAATTAGAATAGACAGAGGATCAGGATGATAGTAATTGACTGAAACAGGACACAGATGATTAGAATGGACAGAGGATCAGGATGATAGTAATTGACTGTTAAAGGACACAGATAATTAGAATGGACAGAGGATCAGGATGATAGTAATTGACTGAAACAGGGAACAGATAATTAGAATAGACAGAGGATCAGGATGATTGTAATTGACTGAAACAGGACATAGATAATTAAAATGGACAGAGGATCAGGATGATAGTAATTGACTGAAACAGCACATAGATAATTAGAATGGACAGAGGATCAGGATGATAGTAATTGACTGAAACAGGACATAGATTATTAGAATGGACAGAGGATCAGGATGATAGTAATTGACTGAAACAGGACACAGATAATTAGAATAGACAGAGGATCAGGATGATTGTAATTGACTGAAACAGGACATAGATAATTAGAATGGACAGAGGATCAGGATGATAGTAATTGACTGAAAAAGGACACAGATAATTAGAATGGACAGAGGATGAGGATGATAGTAATTGACTGAAACAGGACATAGATAATTAGAATGGACAGAGGATCAGGATGATAGTAATTGACTGAAAAAGGACACAGATAATTAGAATAGACAGAGGATCAGGATGATAGTAATTGACTGAAACAGGACATAGATTATTAGAATGGACAGAGGATCAGGATGATAGTAATTGACTGAAACAGGACACAGATAATTGGAATAGACAGAGGATCAGGATGATAGTAATTGACTGAAACAGGACATAGATCATTAGAATGGACAGAGGATCAGGATGATAGTAATTGACTGAAACAGGACATAGATAATTAGAATAGACAGAGGATCAGGATGATAGTAATTGACTGAAACAGGACACAGATAATTAGAATGGACAGAGGATCAGGATGATAGTAATTGACTGAAAAAGGACACAGATAATTAGAATGGACAGAGGATCAGGATGATAGTAATTGACTGAAACAGGACACAGATAATTAGAATAGACAGAGGATCAGGATGATTGTAATTGACTGAAACAGGACATAGATAATTAAAATGGACAGAGGATCAGGATGATAGTAATTGACTGAAACAGGACATAGATAATTAGAATGGACAGAGGATCAGGATGATAGTAATTGACTGAAACAGGACATAGATTATTAGAATGGACAGAGGATCAGGATGATAGTAATTGACTGAAACAGGACACAGATAATTAGAATAGACAGAGGATCGGGATGATTGTAATTGACTGAAACAGGACATAGATAATTAGAATGGACAGAGGATCAGGATGATAGTAATTGACAGAAAAAGGACACAGATAATTAGAATGGACAGAGGATGAGGATGATAGTAATTGACTGAAACAGGACATAGATAATTAGAATGGACAGAGGATCAGGATGATAGTAATTGACTGAAAAAGGACACAGATAATTAGAATAGACAGAGGATCAGGATGATAGTAATTGACTGAAACAGGACATAGATTATTAGAATGGACAGAGGATCAGGATGATGGTAATTGACTGAAACAGGACACAGATAATTAGAATAGACAGAGGATCAGGATGATAGTAATTGACTGAAACAGGACATAGATCATTAGAATGGACAGAGGATCAGGATGATAGTAATTGACTGAAACAGGACATAGATAATTAGAATGGACAGAGGATCAGGATGATAGTAATTGACTGAAACAGGACATAGATAATTAGAATAGACAGAGGATCAGGATGATAGTAATTGACTGAAACAGGACACAGATAATTAGAATGGACAGAGGATCAGGATGATAGTAATTGACTGAAAAAGGACACAGATAATTAGAATGGACAGAGGATCAGGATGATAGTAATTGACTGAAACAGGACACAGATAATTAGAATAAACAGAGGATCAGGATGATTGTAATTGACTGAAACAGGGCATAGATAATTAAAATGGACAGAGGATCAGGATGATAGTAATTGACTGAAACAGGACATAGATTATTAGAATGGACAGAGGATCAGGATGATAGTAATTGACTGAAACAGGACACAGATAATTAGAATAGACAGAGGATCGGGATGATTGTAATTGACTGAAACAGGACATAGATAATTAGAATGGACAGAGGATCAGGATGATAGTAATTGACAGAAAAAGGACATAGATAATTAGAATGGACAGAGGATCAGGATGATAGTAATTGACTGAAAAAGGACACAGATAATTAGAATAGACAGAGGATCAGGATGATAGTAATTGACTGAAACAGGACATAGATTATTAGAATGGACAGAGGATCAGGATGATGGTAATTGACTGAAACAGGACACAGATAATTAGAATAGACAGATGATCAGGATGATAGTAATTGACTGAAACAGGACATAGATCATTAGAATGGACAGAGGATCAGGATGATAGTAATTGACTGAAACAGGACATAGATAATTAGAATAGACAGAGGATCAGGATGATAGTAATTGACTGAAACAGGACATAGATTATTAGAATGGACAGAGGATCAGGATGATGGTAATTGACTGAAACAGGACACAGATAATTAGAATAGACAGAGGATCAGGATGATAGTAATTGACTGAAACAGGACATAGATCATTAGAATGGACAGAGGATCAGGATGATAGTAATTGACTGAAACAGGACATAGATAATTAGAATGGACATAGGATCAGGATGATAGTAATTGACTGAAACAGGACATAGATAATTAGAATAGACAGAGGATCAGGATGATAGTAATTGACTGAAACAGGACACAGATAATTAGAATGGACAGAGGATCAGGATGATAGTAATTGACTGAAAAAGGACACAGATAATTAGAATGGACAGAGGATGAGGATGATAGTAATTGACTGAAACAGGACATAGATAATTAGAATGGACAGAGGATCAGGATGATAGTAATTGACTGAAAAAGGACACAGATAATTAGAATAGACAGAGGATCAGGATGATAGTAATTGACTGAAACAGGACATAGATTATTAGAATGGACAGAGGATCAGGATGATGGTAATTGACTGAAACAGGACACAGATAATTAGAATAGACAGATGATCAGGATGATAGTAATTGACTGAAACAGGACATAGATCATTAGAATGGACAGAGGATCAGGATAATAGTAATTGACTGAAACAGGACATAGATAATTAGAATAGACAGAGGATCAGGATGATAGTAATTGACTGAAACAGGACATAGATTATTAGAATGGACAGAGGATCAGGATGATGGTAATTGACTGAAACAGGACACAGATAATTAGAATAGACAGAGGATCAGGATGATAGTAATTGACTGAAACAGGACATAGATCATTAGAATGGACAGAGGATCAGGATGATAGTAATTGACTGAAACAGGACATAGATAATTAGAATGGACAGAGGATCAGGATGATAGTAATTGACTGAAACAGGACATAGATAATTAGAATAGACAGAGGATCAGGATGATAGTAATTGACTGAAACAGGACACAGATAATTAGAATGGACAGAGGATCAGGATGATAGTAATTGACTGAAAAAGGACACAGATAATTAGAATGGACAGAGGATGAGGATGATAGTAATTGACTGAAACAGGACATAGATAATTAGAATGGACAGAGGATCAGGATGATAGTAATTGACTGAAAAAGGACACAGATAATTAGAATAGACAGAGGATCAGGATGATAGTAATTGACTGAAACAGGACATAGATTATTAGAATGGACAGAGGATCAGGATGATGGTAATTGACTGAAACAGGACACAGATAATTAGAATAGACAGATGATCAGGATGATAGTAATTGACTGAAACAGGACATAGATCATTAGAATGGACAGAGGATCAGGATGATAGTAATTGACTGAAACAGGACATAGATAATTAGAATAGACAGAGGATCAGGATGATAGTAATTGACTGAAACAGGACATAGATTATTAGAATGGACAGAGGATCAGGATGATGGTAATTGACTGAAACAGGACACAGATAATTAGAATAGACAGAGGATCAGGATGATAGTAATTGACTGAAACAGGACATAGATCATTAGAATGGACAGAGGATCAGGATGATAGTAATTGACTGAAACAGGACATAGATAATTAGAATGGACAGAGGATCAGGATGATAGTAATTGACTGAAACAGGACATAGATAATTAGAATAGACAGAGGATCAGGATGATAGTAATTGACTGAAACAGGACACAGATAATTAGAATGGACAGAGGATCAGGATGATAGTAATTGACTGAAAAAGGACACAGATAATTAGAATGGACAGAGGATCAGGATGATAGTAATTGACTGAAACAGGACACAGATAATTAGAATAGACAGAGGATCAGGATGATTGTAATTGACTGAAACAGGACATAGATAATTAAAATGGACAGAGGATCAGGATGATAGTAATTGACTGAAACAGGACATAGATAATTAGAATGGACAGAGGATCAGGATGATAGTAATTGACTGAAACAGGACATAGATTATTAGAATGGACAGAGGATCAGGATGATAGTAATTGACTGAAACAGGACACAGATAATTAGAATAGACAGAGGATCGGGATGATTGTAATTGACTGAAACAGGACATAGATAATTAGAATGGACAGAGGATCAGGATGATAGTAATTGACAGAAAAAGGACACAGATAATTAGAATGGACAGAGGATGAGGATGATAGTAATTGACTGAAACAGGACATAGATAATTAGAATGGACAGAGGATCAGGATGATAGTAATTGACTGAAAAAGGACACAGATAATTAGAATAGACAGAGGATCAGGATGATAGTAATTGACTGAAACAGGACATAGATTATTAGAATGGACAGAGGATCAGGATGATGGTAATTGACTGAAACAGGACACAGATAATTAGAATAGACAGATGATCAGGATGATAGTAATTGACTGAAACAGGACATAGATCATTAGAATGGACAGAGGATCAGGATGATAGTAATTGACTGAAACAGGACATAGATAATTAGAATAGACAGAGGATCAGGATGATAGTAATTGACTGAAACAGGACATGGAGAATTAGAATGGACAGAGGATCAGGATGATAGTAATTGACTGAAACAGGACATAGATAATTAGAATAGACAGAGGATCAGGATGATAGTAATTGACTGAAACAGGACATAGATAATTAGAATAGATAGAGAGTCAGGATGATAGTAATTGACTGAAACAGGACATAGATAATTAGAATAGACAGAGGATCAGGATGATAGTAATTGACTGAAACAGGACATAGATAATTAGAATAGATAGAGAGTCAGGATGATAGTAATTGACTGAAACAGGACATAGATAATTAGAATAGACAGAGGATCAGGATGATATTAATTGATTGAAACAGGACAGAGATAATTAGAATAGACAGAGGATCAGGATGATAGTAATTGACTGAAACAGGACATGGAGAATTAGAATAGACAGAGGATCAGGATGATAGTAATTGACTGAAACAGGACATAGATCATTAGAATGGACAGAGGATCAGGATGATAGTAATTGACTGAAACAGGACATAGATAATTAGAATAGACAGAGAGTCAGGATGATAGTAATTGACTGAAACAGGACATAGATAATTAGAATGGACAGAGGATCAGGATGATAGTAATTGACTGAAACAGGACATAGATTATTAGAATAGACGGAGGATCAGGATGATAGTAATTGACTGAAACAGGTCATAGATAATTAGAATAGACAGAGGATCAGGATGATAGTAATTGACTGAAACAGGACATGGAGAATTAGAATGAACAGAGGATCAGGATGATAGTAATTGACTGAAACAGGACATAGATAATTAGAATAGACAGAGGATCAGGATGATAGTAATTGACTGAAACAGGACATAGATAATTAGAATAGATAGAGAGTCAGGATGATAGTAATTGACTGAAACAGGACATAGATAATTAGAATAGACAGAGGATCAGGATGATATTAATTGACTGAAACAGGACATAGATAATTAGAATAGACAGAGGATCAGGATGATACTAATTGACTGAAACAGGACATAGATAATTAGAATGGACAGAGGATCAGGATGATAGTAATTGACTGAAACAGGACATAGATAATTAGAATAGACAGAGGATCAGGATGATAGTAATTGACTGAAACAGGACATAGATAATTAGAATAGACGGAGGATCAGGATGATAGTAATTGACTGAAACAGGACATAGATAATTAGAATAGACAGAGGATCAGGATGATAGTAATTGACTGAAACAGGACATGGAGAATTAGAATGGACAGAGGATCAGGATGATAGTACTTGACTGAAACAGGACATAGATAATTAGAATAGACAGAGGATCAGGATGATAGTAATTGACTGAAACAGGACATAGATAAGTAGAATAGATAGAGAGTCAGGATGATAGTAATTGACTGAAACAGGACATAGATAATTAGAATAGACAGAGGATCAGGATGATATTAATTGACTGAAACAGGACATAGATAATTAGAATAGACAGAAGATCAGGATGATAGTAATTGACTGAAACAGGACATAGATAATTAGAATGGACAGAGGATCAGGATGATAGTAATTGACTGAAACAGGACATAGATAATTAGAATGGACAGAGGATCAGGATGATAGTAATTGACTGAAACAGGACATAGATAATTAGAATAGACAGAGGATCAGGATGATATTAATTGACTGAAACAGGACATAGATAATTAGAATAGACAGAGGATCAGGATGATAGTAATTGACTGAAACAGGACATAGATAATTAGAATGGACAGAGGATCAGGATGATATTAATTGACTGAAACAGGACATAGATAATTAGAATGGACAGAGGATCAGGATGATAGTAATTGACTGAAACAGGACATAGATAATTAGAGTGGACAGAGGATCAGGATGATAGTAATTGACTGAAACAGGACATAGATAATTAGAATGGACAGAGGATCAGGATGATAGTAATTGACTGAAACAGGACATAGATAATTAGAATAGACAGAGGATCAGGATGATAGTAATTGACTGAAACAGGACATAGATAATTAGAATAGATAGAGAGTCACGATGATAGTAATTGACTGAAACAGGACATAGATAATTAGATTAGACAGAGGATCAGGATGATATTAATTGACTGAAACAGGACATAGATAATTAGAATAGACAGAGGATCAGGATGATAGTAATTGACTGAAACAGGACATGGAGAATTAGAATAGACAGAGGATCAGGATGATAGTAATTGACTGAAACAGGACATGGAGAATTAGAATAGACAGAGGATCAGGATGATATTAATTGACTGAAACAGGACATAGATAATTAGCATAGACAGAGGATCAGGATGATAGTAATTGACTGAAACAGGACATGGAGAATTAGAATAGACAGAGGATCAGGATGATAGTAATTGACTGAAACAGGACATAGATAATTAGAATAGACAGAGGATCAGGATGATAGTAATTGACTGAAACAGGACATAGATAATTAGAATAGACAGAGGATCAGGATGATAGTAATTGACTGAAACAGGACATGGAGAATTAGAATAGACAGAGGATCAGGATGATAGTAATTGACTGAAACAGGACATGGAGAATTAGAATAGACAGAGGATCAGGATGATAGTAATTGACTGAAACAGGACATAGATAATTAGAATAGACAGAGGATCAGGATGATAGCAATTGACTGAAACAGGACATAGATAATTAGAATAGACAGAGGATAAGGATGATAGTAATTGACTGAAACAGGACATGGAGAATTAGAATAGACAGAGGATCAGGATGATAGTAATTGACTGAAACAGGACATAGATAATTAGAATAGACAGAGGATCAGGATGATAGTAATTGACTGAAACAGGACATAGATAATTAGAATAGATAGAGAGTCAGGATGATAGTAATTGACTGAAACAGGACATAGCTAATTAGAATAGACAGAGGATCAGGATGATAGTAATTGACTGAAACAGGACATAGATAATTAGAATAGATAGAGAGTCAGGATGATAGTAATTGACTGAAACAGGACATAGATAATTAGACTAGATAGAGAGTCAGGATGATAGTAATTGACTGACACAGGACATAGATAATTAGAATAGACAGAGGATCAGGATGATAGTAATTGACTGAAACAGGACATAGATAATTAGAATAGATAGAGAGTCAGGATGATAGTAATTGACTGAAACAGGACATAGATAATTAGAATAGACAGAGGATCAGGATGATAGTAATTGACTGAAACAGGACATAGATTATTAGAATGGACAGAGGATCAGGATGATAGTAATTGACTGAAACAGGACATAGATAATTAGAATGGACAGAGGATCAGGATGATAGTAATTGACTGAAACAGGACATAGATAATTAGAATGGTCAGAGGATCAGGATGATAGTAATTGACTGAAACAGGACATAGATAATTAGAATAGACAGAGGATGAGGATGATAGTAATTGACTGAAACAGGACATAGATAATTAGAATGGACAGAGGATCAGGATGATAGTAATTGACTGAAACAGGACATCGATAATTAGAATGGAAAGAGGATCAGGATGATAGTAATTGACTGAAACAGGACATTGATAATTAGAATAGACAGAGGATCAGGATGATAGTAATTGACTGAAACAGGACATAGATAATTTAAATGGAAAGAGGATCAGGATGATAGTAATTGACTGAAACAGGACATAGATAATTAGAATGGACAGAGGATCAGGATGATAGTAATTGACTGAAACAGGACATAGATAATTAGAATGGACAGAGGATCAGGATGATAGCAATTGACTGAAACAGGACATAGATAATTAGAATGGACAGAGGATCAGGATGATAGTAATTGACTGAAACAGGACATAGTTAATTAGAATAGACAGACAGTCAGGATGATAGTAATTGACTGAAACAGGACATAGATAATTAGAATAGACAGACAGTCAGGATGATAGTAATTGACTGAAACAGGACATCGATAATTAGAATAGACAGAGGATCAGGATGATAGTAATTGACTGAAACAGGACATAGAAAATTAGAATGGACAGAGGATCAGGATGATAGTAATTGACTGAAACAGGACATGGAGAATTAGAATAGACAGAGGATCAGGATGATAGTAATTGACTGAAACAGGACATAGATAATTAGAATAGACAGAGGATCAGGATGATAGTAATTGACTGAAACAGGACATAGATAATTAGAATAGACAGAGGATCAGGATGATAGTAATTGACTGAAACAGGACATGGAGAATTAGAATAGACAGAGGATCAGGATGATAGTAATTGACTGAAACAGGACATGGAGAATTAGAATAGACAGAGGATCAGGATGATAGTAATTGACTGAAACAGGACATAGATAATTAGAATAGACAGAGGATCAGGATGATAGCAATTGACTGAAACAGGACATAGATAATTAGAATAGACAGAGGATAAGGATGATAGTAATTGACTGAAACAGGACATGGAGAATTAGAATAGACAGAGGATCAGGATGATAGTAATTGACTGAAACAGGACATAGATAATTAGAATAGACAGAGGATCAGGATGATAGTAATTGACTGAAACAGGACATAGATAATTAGAATAGATAGAGAGTCAGGATGATAGTAATTGACTGAAACAGGACATAGCTAATTAGAATAGACAGAGGATCAGGATGATAGTAATTGACTGAAACAGGACATAGATAATTAGAATAGATAGAGAGTCAGGATGATAGTAATTGACTGAAACAGGACATAGATAATTAGACTAGATAGAGAGTCAGGATGATAGTAATTGACTGACACAGGACATAGATAATTAGAATAGACAGAGGATCAGGATGATAGTAATTGACTGAAACAGGACATAGATAATTAGAATAGATAGAGAGTCAGGATGATAGTAATTGACTGAAACAGGACATAGATAATTAGAATAGACAGAGGATCAGGATGATAGTAATTGACTGAAACAGGACATAGATTATTAGAATGGACAGAGGATCAGGATGATAGTAATTGACTGAAACAGGACATAGATAATTAGAATGGACAGAGGATCAGGATGATAGTAATTGACTGAAACAGGACATAGATAATTAGAATGGTCAGAGGATCAGGATGATAGTAATTGACTGAAACAGGACATAGATAATTAGAATAGACAGAGGATGAGGATGATAGTAATTGACTGAAACAGGACATAGATAATTAGAATGGACAGAGGATCAGGATGATAGTAATTGACTGAAACAGGACATAGATAATTAGAATGGAAAGAGGATCAGGATGATAGTAATTGACTGAAACAGGACATTGATAATTAGAATAGACAGAGGATCAGGATGATAGTAATTGACTGAAACAGGACATAGATAATTAGAATGGAAAGAGGATCAGGATGATAGTAATTGACTGAAACAGGACATAGATAATTAGAATGGACAGAGGATCAGGATGATAGTAATTGACTGAAACAGGACATAGATAATTAGAATGGACAGAGGATCAGGATGATAGCAATTGACTGAAAAAGGACATAGATAATTAGAATGGACAGAGGATCAGGATGATAGTAATTGACTGAAACAGGACATAGTTAATTAGAATAGACAGACAGTCAGGATGATAGTAATTGACTGAAACAGGACATAGATAATTAGAATAGACAGACAGTCAGGATGATAGTAATTGACTGAAACAGGACATCGATAATTAGAATAGACAGAGGATCAGGATGATAGTAATTGACTGAAACAGGACATAGATAATTAACATGGACAGTGGATCAGAATGATTGTAATTGACTGAAACAGGACATAGATAATTAGAATGGACAGAGGATCAGGACGATAGTAATTGACTGAAACAGGACATAGATAATTACAAAGGAGAGAGGATCAGGATGATAGTAATTGACAGAAACAGGACAGAGATAATTAGAATGGACAGAGGATCAGGATGATAGTAATTGACTGAAACAGGACATAGATAATTACAAAGGAGAGAGGATCAGGATGATAGTAATTGACAGAAACAGGACACAGATAATTAGAATGGACAGAGGATCAGGATGATAGTAATTGACAGAAACAGGACATAGATAATTAACATGGACAGAGGATCAGGATGATAGTAATTGACTGAAACAGGACATAGATAATTAGAATAGACAGAGGATCAGGATGACAGTAATTGAATGAAACACGACATAGATAATTAGAATGGACAGAGGATCAGGATGATAGTAATTGACTGAAACAGGACATAGATAATTAGAATGGACAGAGGATCAGGATGATAGTTATTGACTGAAACAGGACATAGATAATTAGAATAGACAGAGGATCAGGATGATAGTAATTGACTGAAACATGACATAGATAATTAGAATGTTCTGAGGATCAGGATGATAGTAATTGACTGAAACAGGACATAGATAATTAGAATAGACAGAGGATCAGGATGATAGTAATTGACTGAAACAGGACATAGATAATTAGAATGGACAGAGGATCAGGATGATAGTAATTGACTGAAACAGGACATAGATAATTAGAATGGACAGAGGATCAGGATGATAGTAATTGACTGAAACAGGACATCGATAATTAGAATGGACAGAGGATCAGGATGATAGTAATTGACTGAAACAGGACACAGATAATTAGAATAGACAGAGGATCAGGATGATAGTAATTGACTGAAACAGGACATAGATAATTAGAATGGACAGAGGATCAGGATGATAGTAATTGACTGAAAAAGGACATAGATAATTAGAATGGACAGAGGATCAGGATGATAGTAATTGACTGAAACAGGACATAGATAATTAGAATAGACAGAGGATCAGGATGACAGTAATTGACTGAAACAGGACATAGATAATTAGAATGGACAGAGGATCAGGATGACAGTAATTGACTGAAACAGGACACAGATAATTAGAGTGGACAGAGGATCAGGATGATAGTAATTGACTGAAACAGGACATAGATAATTAGAATAGACAGAGGATCAGGATGATAGTAATTGACTGAAACAGGACATAGATAATTAGAATGGACAGAGGATCAGGATGACAGTAATTGACTGAAACAGGACATGGAGAATTAGAATAGACAGAGGATCAGGATGATAGTAATTGACTGAAACAGGACACAGATAATTAGAATGGACAGAGGATCAGGATGATAGTAATTGACTGAAACAGGACATAGATAATTAGAATAGACAGAGGATCAGGATGATAGTAATTGACTGAAACAGGACATAGATAATTAGAATGGACAGAGGATCAGGATGACAGTAATTGACTGAAACAGGACATGGAGAATTAGAATAGACAGAGGATCAGGATGATAGTAATTGACTGAAACAGGACACAGATAATTAGAATGGACAGAGGATCAGGATGATAGTAATTGACTGAAACAGGACATAGATAATTAGAATGGACAGAGGATCAGGATGATAGTAATTGACTGAAAAAGGACACAGATAATTAGAATGGACAGAGGATGAGGATGATAGTAATTGACTGAAACAGGACATAGATAATTAGAATGGACAGAGGATCAGGATGATAGTAATTGACTGAAACAGGACATAGATAATTAGAATATACAGAGGATCAGGATGATAGTAATTGACTGAAACAGGACATAGATAATTAGAATAGACAGAGGATCAGGATGATAGTAATTGACTGAAACAGGACATTGATAATTAGAATAGACAGAGGATCAGGATGATGGTAATTGACTGAAACAGGACATAAATAATTAGAATGTTCAGAGGATCAGGATGATAGTAATTGACTGAAAAAGGACACAGATAATTAGAATAGACAGAGGATCAGGATGATAGTAATTGACTGAAACAGGACATAGATAATTAGAATGGACAGAGTATCAGGATGATAGTAATTGACTGAAACAGGACATAGATAATTAGAATAGACAGAGGATCAGGATGATATTAATTGACTGAAAAAGGGCACAGATAATTAGAATAGACAGAGGATCAGGATGATAGTAATTGACTGAAACAGGACATAGATTATTAGAATGGACAGAGGATCAGGATGATGGTAATTTACTGAAACAGGACACAGATAATTAGAATAGACAGAGGATCAGGATGATAGTAATTGACTGAAACAGGACATAGATCATTAGAATGGACAGAGGATCAGAATGATAGTAATTGACTGAAACAGGACATAGATAATTAGAATAGACAGAGAGTCAGGATGATAGTAATTGACTGAAACAGGACATAGATAATTAGAATGGACAGAGGATCAGGATGATAGTAATTGACTGAAACAGGACATAGATTATTAGAATAGACGGAGGATCAGGATGATAGTAATTGACTGAAACAGGACATAGATAATTAGAATAGACAGAGAATCAGGATGATAGTAATTGAATGAAACAGGACATGGAGAATTAGAATGGACAGAGGATCAGGATGATAGTAATTGACTGAAACAGGACATAGATAATTAGAATAGACAGAGGATCAGGATGATAGTAATTGACTGAAACAGGACATAGATAATTAGAATAGACAGAGGATCAGGATGATAGTAATTGTCAGAAACAGGACATAGATAATTAGAATAGACAGAGGATCAGGATGATAGTAATTGACTGAAACAGGACATAGATAATTAGAATAGATAGAGAGTCAGGATGATAGTAATTGACTGAAACAGGACATAGATAATTAGAATGGACAGAGGATCAGGATGATAGTAATTGACTGAAACAGGACATAGATTATTAGAATGGACAGAGGATCAGGATGATAGTAATTGACTGAAACAGGACATAGATAATTAGAATGGACAGAGGATCAGGATGACAGTAATTGACTGAAACAGGACACAGATAATTAGAGTGGACAGAGGATCAGGATGATAGTAATTGACTGAAACAGGACATAGATAATTAGAATAGACAGAGGATCAGGATGATAGTAATTGACTGAAACAGGACATAGATAATTAGAATGGACAGAGGATCAGGATGACAGTAATTGACTGAAACAGGACATGGAGAATTAGAATAGACAGAGGATCAGGATGATAGTAATTGACTGAAACAGGACACAGATAATTAGAATGGACTTAGGATCAGGATGATAGTAATTGACTGAAACAGGACATAGATAATTAGAATAGACAGAGGATCAGGATGATAGTAATTGACTGAAACAGGACATAGATAATTAGAATGGACAGAGGATCAGGATGACAGTAATTGACTGAAACAGGACATGGAGAATTAGAATAGACAGAGGATCAGGATGATAGTAATTGACTGAAACAGGACACAGATAATTAGAATGGACAGAGGATCAGGATGATAGTAATTGACTGAAACAGGACATAGATAATTAGAATGGACAGAGGATCAGGATGATAGTAATTGACTGAAAAAGGACACAGATAATTAGAATGGACAGAGGATGAGGATGATAGTAATTGACTGAAACAGGACATAGATAATTAGAATGGACAGAGGATCAGGATGATAGTAATTGACTGAAACAGGACATAGATAATTAGAATATACAGAGGATCAGGATGATAGTAATTGACTGAAACAGGACATAGATAATTAGAATAGACAGAGGATCAGGATGATAGTAATTGACTGAAACAGGACATTGATAATTAGAATAGACAGAGGATCAGGATGATGGTAATTGACTGAAACAGGACATAAATAATTAGAATGTTCAGAGGATCAGGATGATAGTAATTGACTGAAAAAGGACACAGATAATTAGAATAGACAGAGGATCAGGATGATAGTAATTGACTGAAACAGGACATAGATAATTAGAATGGACAGAGTATCAGGATGATAGTAATTGACTGAAACAGGACATAGATAATTAGAATAGACAGAGGATCAGGATGATATTAATTGACTGAAAAAGGGCACAGATAATTAGAATAGACAGAGGATCAGGATGATAGTAATTGACTGAAACAGGACATAGATTATTAGAATGGACAGAGGATCAGGATGATGGTAATTTACTGAAACAGGACACAGATAATTAGAATAGACAGAGGATCAGGATGATAGTAATTGACTGAAACAGGACATAGATCATTAGAATGGACAGAGGATCAGAATGATAGTAATTGACTGAAACAGGACATAGATAATTAGAATAGACAGAGAGTCAGGATGATAGTAATTGACTGAAACAGGACATAGATAATTAGAATGGACAGAGGATCAGGATGATAGTAATTGACTGAAACAGGACATAGATTATTAGAATAGACGGAGGATCAGGATGATAGTAATTGACTGAAACAGGACATAGATAATTAGAATAGACAGAGAATCAGGATGATAGTAATTGAATGAAACAGGACATGGAGAATTAGAATGGACAGAGGATCAGGATGATAGTAATTGACTGAAACAGGACATAGATAATTAGAATAGACAGAGGATCAGGATGATAGTAATTGACTGAAACAGGACATAGATAATTAGAATAGACAGAGGATCAGGATGATAGTAATTGTCAGAAACAGGACATAGATAATTAGAATAGACAGAGGATCAGGATGATAGTAATTGACTGAAACAGGACATAGATAATTAGAATAGATAGAGAGTCAGGATGATAGTAATTGACTGAAACAGGACATAGATAATTAGAATGGACAGAGGATCAGGATGATAGTAATTGACTGAAACAGGACATAGATTATTAGAATGGACAGAGGATCAGGATGATAGTAATTGACTGAAACAGGACATAGATAATTAGAATAGACAGAGGATCAGGATGATAGTAATTGACTGAAACAGGACATAGATAATTAGAATGGACAGAGGATCAGGATGATAGTAATTGACTGAAGCAGGACATAGATAATTAATATGGACAGAGGATCAGGATGATAGTAATTGACTGAAACAGGACATAGATAATTAGAATAGACAGAGGATCAGGATGATAGTAATTGACTGAAACAGGATATAGATAATTAGAATGGACAGAGGATCAGGATGATAGTAATTGACTGAAACAGGACATAGATAATTAGAATGGAAAGAGGATCAGGATGATAGTAATCGACTGAAACAGGACATATATAATTAGAATGGACGGAGGATCAGGATGATAGTAATTGACTGAAACAGGACATAGATAATTAGATTGGACAGAGGATCAGGATGATAGTAATTGACTGAAACAGGACATAGATAATTAGAATGGACAGAGGATCAGGATGATAGTAATTGACTGAAACAGGACATAGATAATTAGAATGGAAAGAGGATCAGGATGATAGTAATCGACTGAAACAGGACATATATAATTAGAATGGACAGAGGATCAGGATGATAGTAATTGACTGAAACAGGACATAGATAATTAGAATGGACAGAGGATCAGGATGATAGTAATTGACTGAAACAGGGCATAGATAATTAGAATGGACAGAGGATCAGGATGATAGTAATTGACTGAAACAGGACATAGATAATTAGAATGGACAGAGGATCAGGATGCTAGTAATTGACAGAAACAGGACATAGATAATTAGAATGTACAGAGGAACAGGATGGTAGAAATTGACTGAAACAGGACATAGATAATTAGAATAGAGAGAGGATCAGGATGATAGTAATTGACTGAAACAGGACAGATATATTTGGAACGGACAGCGATCAGGATGATAGTAATTGACTGAAACAGGACATAGATAATTAGAATGGAAAGAGGATCAGGATGAGAGTAATTGACTGAAATAGGACATAGATAATTAGAATAGACAGAGGATCAGGATGATAGTAATTGACTGAAACAGGACATAGATAATTAAAGTAGACAGAGGATCAGGATGATGGTAATTGACTGAAACAGGACATAGATAATTAAAGTAGACAGAGGCTCAGGATGACAGTAATTGACTGAAACAGGAGATAGATAATTAGAATGGACAGAGGATCAGGATGATAGTAATTGACTGAAACAGGACATAGATAATTAAAGTAGACAGAGGATCAGGATGATAGCAATTGACTGAAACAGGGCATAGATAATTAGAATGGACAGAGGATCAGGATGATAGTAATTGACTGAAACAGGACATAGATAATTAAAGTAGACAGAGGATCAGGATGATGGTAATTGACTGAAACAGGACATAGATAATTAAAGTAGACAGAGGCTCAGGATGACAGTAATTGACTGAAACAGGAGATAGATAATTAGAATGGACAGAGGATCAGGATGATAGTAATTGACTGAAACAGGACATAGATAATTAAAGTAGACAGAGGATCAGGATGACAGTAATTGACTGAAACAGGAGATAGATAATTAGAATGGACAGAGGATCAGGATGATAGTAATTGACTGAAACAGGACATAGATAATTAGAATGGAAAGAGGATCAGGATGAGAGTAATTGACTGAAATAGGACATAGATAATTAGAATAGACAGAGGATCAGGATGATAGTAATTGACTGAAACAGGACATAGATAATTAAAGTAGACAGAGGATCAGGATGATGGTAATTGACTGAAACAGGACATAGATAATTAAAGTAGACAGAGGCTCAGGATGACAGTAATTGACTGAAACAGGAGATAGATAATTAGAATGGACAGAGGATCAGGATGATAGTAATTGACTGAAACAGGACATAGATAATTAAAGTAGACAGAGGATCAGGATGATAGCAATTGACTGAAACAGGGCATAGATAATTAGAATGGACAGAGGATCAGGATGATAGTAATTGACTGAAACAGGACATAGATAATTAAAGTAGACAGAGGATCTGGATGATGGTAATTGACTGAAACAGGACATAGATAATTAAAGTAGACAGAGGCTCAGGATGACAGTAATTGACTGAAACAGGAGATAGATAATTAGAATGGACAGAGGATCAGGATGATAGTAATTGACTGAAACAGGACATAGATAATTAAAGTAGACAGAGGATCAGGATGACAGTAATTGACTGAAACAGGAGATAGATAATTAGAATGGACAGAGGATCAGGATGATAGTAATTGACTGAAACAGGACATAGATAATTAGAATGGACAGAGGATCAGGATGATAGTAATTGACTGAAACAGGGCATAGATAATTAGAATGGACAGAGGATCAGGATGATAGTAATTGACTGAAACAGGACATAGATAATTAGAATGGACAGAGGATCAGGATGCTAGTAATTGACAGAAACAGGACATAGATAATTAGAATGTACAGAGGAACAGGATGGTAGAAATTGACTGAAACAGGACATAGATAATTAGAATAGAGAGAGGATCAGGATGATAGTAATTGACTGAAACAGGACAGATATATTTGGAACGGACAGCGATCAGGATGATAGTAATTGACTGAAACAGGACATAGATAATTAGAATGGAAAGAGGATCAGGATGAGAGTAATTGACTGAAACAGGACATAGATAATTAGAATGGACAGAGGATCAGGATGATAGTAATTGACTGAAACAGGACATAGATAATTAGAATGGAAAGAGGATCAGGATGAGAGTAATTGACTGAAATAGGACATAGATAATTAGAATAGACAGAGGATCAGGATGATAGTAATTGACTGAAACAGGACATAGATAATTAAAGTAGACAGAGGATCAGGATGATGGTAATTGACTGAAACAGGACATAGATAATTAAAGTAGACAGAGGCTCAGGATGACAGTAATTGACTGAAACAGGAGATAGATAATTAGAATGGACAGAGGATCAGGATGATAGTAATTGACTGAAACAGGACATAGATAATTAAAGTAGACAGAGGATCAGGATGATAGCAATTGACTGAAACAGGACATAGATAATTAGAATGGACACAGGATCAGGATGACAGTAACTGACTGAAGCAGGACATAGATAATTAGAATAGACAGAGGATCAGGATGACAGTAACTGACTGAAGCAGGACATAGATAATTAGAAAAGACAGAGGATCAGGATGACAGTAATTGAATGAAACAGGACATAGATAATTTGAATGGACAGAGGATCAGGATGATAGTAATTGACTGAATCAGGACATAGATAATTAGAATAGACAGAGGATTAGGATGACAGTAATTGACTGAAACAGGACATAGATAATTAGAATGGACAGAGGTTCAGGATGATAGTAATTTCCTGAAACAGGACACAGATAATTAGAATAGACAGAGGATCAGGATGATAGTAATTGACTGAAACAGGACATAGATAATTAGAATGGACAGAGGTTCGGGATGATAGTAATTGACTGAAACAGGACATAGATAATTAGAATAGACAGAGGATCAGGATGACAGTAATTGAATGAAACACGACATAGATAATTAGAATGGACAGAGGATCAGGATGATAGTAATTGACTGAAACAGGACATAGATAATTAGAATGGACAGAGGTTCAGGATGATAGTTATTGACTGAAACAGGACATAGATAATTAGAATAGACAGAGGATCAGGATGATAGGAATTGACTGAAACAGGACATAGATAATTAGAATGTTCAGAGGATCAGGATGATAGTAATTGACTGAAACAGGACATAGATAATTAGAATAGACAGAGGATCAGGATGATAGTAATTGACTGAAACAGGGCATAGATAATTAGAATGGACAGAGGATCAGGATGATAGTAATTGACTGAAACAGGACATAGATAATTAGAATGTTCAGAGGATCAGGATGATAGTAATTGACTGAAACAGGACATAGATAATTAGAATAGACAGAGGATCAGGATGATAGTAATTGACTGAAACAGGGCATAGATAATTAAAATGGACAGAGGATCAGGATGATAGTAATTGACTGAAACAGGACATAGATAATTAGAATGGACAGAGGATCAGGATGATAGTAATTGACTGAAACTGGACATAGATAATTAGAATGGACAGAGGATCAGGATGATAGTAATTGACTGAAACAGGACATAGATAATTAGAATAGACAGAGGATCAGGATGATAGTAATTGACTGAAACAGGACATAGATAATTAGAATGGACAGAGGATCAGGATGATAGTAATTGACTGAAACAGGACATAGATAATTAGAATGGACAGAGGATCAGGATGATAGTAATTGACTGAAACAGGACATAGATAATTAGAATGGACAGAGGATCAGGATGATAGTAATTGACTGAAACAGGACATAGATAATTAGAATAGACAGAGGATCAGGATGATAGTAATTGACTGAAACAGGACATAGATAATTAGAATAGACAGAGGATCAGGATGATAGTAATTGACTGAAACAGGACATAGATAATTAGAATGGACAGAGGATCAGGATGATATTCATCGACTGAAACAGGACAGATATATTTAGAACGGACAGAGGATCAGGATGATAGCAATTGACTGAAACAGGACATAGATAATTAGAATGGACACAGGATCAGGATGACAGTAACTGACTGAAGCAGGACATAGATAATTAGAATAGACAGAGGATCAGGATGACAGTAACTGACTGAAGCAGGACATAGATAACTAGAATAGACAGAGGATCAGGATGACAGTAATTGAATGAAACAGGACATAGATAATTTGAATGGACAGAGGATTAGGATGACAGTAATAGACTGAAACAGGACATAGATAATTAGAATGGACAGAGGATCAGGATGCTAGTAATTGACAGAAACAGGACAGAGATAATTAGAATGGACAGAGGATCAGGATGATAGTAATTGACTGAAACAGGACATAGATAATTACAAAGGAGAGAGGATCAGGATGATAGTAATTGACAGAAACAGGACACAGATAATTAGAATGGACAGAGGATCAGGATGATAGTAATTGACAGAAACAGGACATAAATAATTAACATGGACAGAGGATCAGGATGATAGTAATTGACTGAAACAGGACATAGATAATTAGAATAGACAGAGGATCAGGATGACAGTAATTGAATGAAACACGACATAGATAATTAGAATGGACAGAGGATCAGGATGATAGTAATTGACTGAAACAGGACATAGATAATTAGAATGGACAGAGGATCAGGATTATAGTTATTGACTGAAACAGGACATTGATAATTAGAATGGACAGAGGTTCAGGATGATAGTAATTGACTGAAACAGGACATAGATAATTAGAATAGACAGAGGATCAGGATGACAGTAATTGAATGAAACACGACATAGATAATTAGAATGGACAGAGGATCAGGATGATAGTAATTGACTGAAACAGGACATAGATAATTAGAATGGACAGAGGATCAGGATGATAGTAATTGACTGAAACAGGACATAGATAATTAGAATAGACAGAGGATCAGGATGATAGTAATTGACTGAAACATGACACAGATAATTAGAATGTTCAGAGGATCAGGATGATAGTAATTGACTGAAACAGGACATAGATAATTAGAATAGACAGAGGATCAGAATGATAGTAATTGACTGAAACAGGACATAGATAATTAGAATGGACAGAGGATCAGGATGATAGTAATTTACTGAAACAGGACATAGATAATTAGAATGGACAGAGGATCAGGATGATAGTAATTGATTGAAACAGGACATCGATAATTAGAATGGACAGAGGATCAGGATGATAGTAATTGACTGAAACAGGACACAGATAATTAGAATAGACAGAGGATCAGGATGATAGTAATTGACTGAAACAGGACATAGATAATTAGAATGGACAGAGGATCAGGATGATAGTAATTGACTGAAACAGGACATAGATAATTAGAATGGACAGAGGATCAGGATGATAGTAATTGACTGAAACAGGACATAGATAATTAGAATAGACAGAGGATCAGGATGACAGTAATTGACTGAAACAGGACATAGATAATTAGAATGGACAGAGGATCAGGATGACAGGAATTGACTGAAACAGGACACAGATAATTAGAATGGACAGAGGATCAGGATGATAGTAATTGACTGAAACAGGACATAGATAATTAGAATAGACAGAGGATCAGGATGATAGTAATTGACTGAAACAGGACATAGATAATTAGAATGGACAGAGGATCAGGATGACAGTAATTGACTGAAACAGGACATAGAGAATTAGAATAGACAGAGGATCAGGATGATAGTAATTGACTGAAACAGGACACAGATAATTAGAATGGACAGAGGATCAGGATGATAGTAATTGACTGAAACAGGACATAGATAATTAGAATAGACAGAGGATCAGGACGATAGTAATTGACTGAAACAGGACACAGATAATTAGAATGGACAGAGGATCAGGATGATAGTAATTGACTGTTAAAGGACACAGATAATTAGAATGGACAGAGGATCAGGATGATAGTAATTGACTGAAACAGGGCACAGATAATTAGAATAGACAGAGGATCAGGATGATTGTAATTGACTGAAACAGGACATAGATAATTAAAATGGACAGAGGATCAGGATGATAGTAATTGACTGAAACAGGACATAGATTATTAGAATGGACAGAGGATCAGGATGATAGTAATTGACTGAAACAGGACACAGATAATTAGAATAGACAGAGGATCAGGATGATTGTAATTGACTGAAACAGGACATAGATAATTAGAATGGACAGAGGCTCAGGATGATAGTAATTGACTGAAAAAGGACACAGATAATTAGAATGGACAGAGGATGAGGATGATAGTAATTGACTGAAACAGGACATAGATAATTAGAATGGACAGAGGATCAGGATGATAGTAATTGACTGAAAAAGGACACAGATAATTAGAATAGACAGAGGATCAGGATGATAGTAATTGACTGAAACAGGACACAGATTATTAGAATGGACAGAGGATCAGGATGATAGTAATTGACTGAAACAGGACACAGATAATTAGAATAGGCAGAGGATCAGGATGATAGTAATTGACTGAAACAGGACATAGATTATTAGAATGGACAGAGGATCAGGATGATGGTAATTGACTGAAACAGGACATAGATAATTAGAATAGACAGAGGATCAGGATGATAGTAATTGACTGAAGCAGGACATAGATAATTAATATGGACAGAGGATCAGGATGATAGTAATTGACTGAAACAGGACATAGATAATTAGAATAGACAGAGGATCAGGATGATAGTAATTGACTGAAACAGGATATAGATAATTAGAATGGACAGAGGATCAGGATGATAGTAATTGACTGAAACAGGACATAGATAATTAGAATGGAAAGAGGATCAGGATGATAGTAATCGACTGAAACAGGACATATATAATTAGAATGGACAGAGGATCAGGATGATAGTAATTGACTGAAACAGGACATAGATAATTAGAATGGACAGAGGATCAGGATGATAGTAATTGACTGAAACAGGACATAGATAATTAGAATGGACAGAGGATCAGGATGATAGTAATTGACTGAAACAAGAGATAGATAATTAGAATGGAAAGAGGATCAGGATGATAGTAATCGACTGAAACAGGACATATATAATTAGAATGGACAGAGGATCAGGATGATAGTAATTGACTGAAACAGGACATAGATAATTAGAATGGACAGAGGATCAGGATGATAGTAATTGACTGAAACAGGGCATAGATAATTAGAATGGACAGAGGATCAGGATGATAGTAATTGACTGAAACAGGACATAGATAATTAGAATGGACAGAGGATCAGGATGCTAGTAATTGACAGAAACAGGACATAGATAATTAGAATGTACAGAGGAACAGGATGGTAGAAATTGACTGAAACAGGACATAGATAATTAGAATAGAGAGAGGATCAGGATGATAGTAATTGACTGAAACAGGACAGATATATTTAGAACGGACAGCGATCAGGATGATAGTAATTGACTGAAACAGGACATAGATAATTAGAATGGAAAGAGGATCAGGATGAGAGTAATTGACTGAAACAGGACATAGATAATTAGAATGGACAGAGGATCAGGATGATAGTAATTGACTGAAACAGGACATAGATAATTAGAATGGAAAGAGGATCAGGATGAGAGTAATTGACTGAAATAGGACATAGATAATTAGAATAGACAGAGGATCAGGATGATAGTAATTGACTGAAACAGGACATAGATAATTAAAGTAGACAGAGGATCAGGATGATGGTAATTGACTGAAACAGGACATAGATAATTAAAGTAGACAGAGGCTCAGGATGACAGTAATTATCTGAAACAGGAGATAGATAATTAGAATGGACAGAGCATCAGGATGATAGTAATTGACTGAAACAGGACATAGATAATTAAAGTAGACAGAGGATCAGGATGATAGCAATTGACTGAAACAGGACATAGATAATTAGAATGGGCACAGCATCAGGATGATAGCAATTGACTGAAACAGGACATAGATAATTAGAATGGACACAGGATCAGGATGACAGTAACTGACTGAAGCAGGACATAGATAATTAGAATAGACAGAGGATCAGGATGACAGTAACTGACTGAAGCAGGACATAGATAATTAGAATAGACAGAGGATCAGGATGACAGTAATTGAATGAAACAGGACATAGATAATTTGAATGGACAGAGGATCAGGATGATAGTAATTGACTGAATCAGGACATAGATAATTAGAATAGACAGAGGATTAGGATGACAGTAATTGACTGAAACAGGACATAGATAATTAGAATGGACAGAGGTTCAGGATGATAGTAATTTCCTGAAACAGGACACAGATAATTAGAATAGACAGAGGATCAGGATGATAGTAATTGACTGAAACAGGACATGGATAATTAGAATGGACAGAGGTTCGGGATGATAGTAATTGACTGAAACAGGACATAGATAATTAGAATAGACAGAATATCAGGATGACAGTAATTGAATGAAACACGACATAGATAATTAGAATGGACAGAGGATCAGGATGATAGTAATTGACTGAAACAGGACATAGATAATTAGAATGGACAGAGGTTCAGGATGATAGTTATTGACTGAAACAGGACATAGATAATTAGAATAGACAGAGGATCAGGATGATAGGAATTGACTGAAACAGGACATAGATAATTGGAATGTTCAGAGGATCAGGATGATAGTAATTGACTGAAACAGGACATAGATAATTAGAATAGACAGAGGATCAGGATGATAGTAATTGACTGAAACAGGGCATAGATAATTAGAATGGACAGAGGATCAGGATGATAGTAATTGACTGAAACAGGACATTGATAATTAGAATGTTCAGAGGATCAGGATGATAGTAATTGACTGAAACAGGACATAGATAATTAGAATAGACAGAGGATCAGGATGATAGTAATTGACTGAAACAGGACATAGATAATTAGAATAGACAGAGGATCAGGATGATAGTAATTGTCAGAAACAGGACATAGATAATTAGAATAGACAGAGGATCAGGATGATAGTAATTGACTGAAACAGGACATAGATAATTAGAATAGATAGAGAGTCAGGATGATAGTAATTGACTGAAACAGGACATAGATAATTAGAATGGACAGAGGATCAGGATGATAGTAATTGACTGAAACAGGACATAGATTATTAGAATGGACAGAGGATCAGGATGATAGTAATTGACTGAAACAGGACATAGATAATTAGAATGGACAGAGGATCAGGATGACAGTAATTGACTGAAACAGGACATAGAGAATTAGAATAGACAGAGGATCAGGATGATAGTAATTGACTGAAACAGGACACAGATAATTAGAATGGACAGAGGATCAGGATGATAGTAATTGACTGAAACAGGACATAGATAATTAGAATAGACAGAGGATCAGGACGATAGTAATTGACTGAAACAGGACACAGATAATTAGAATGGACAGAGGATCAGGATGATAGTAATTGACTGTTAAAGGACACAGATAATTAGAATGGACAGAGGATCAGGATGATAGTAATTGACTGAAACAGGGCACAGATAATTAGAATAGACAGAGGATCAGGATGATTGTAATTGACTGAAACAGGACATAGATAATTAAAATGGACAGAGGATCAGGATGATAGTAATTGACTGAAACAGGACATAGATTATTAGAATGGACAGAGGATCAGGATGATAGTAATTGACTGAAACAGGACACAGATAATTAGAATAGACAGAGGATCAGGATGATTGTAATTGACTGAAACAGGACATAGATAATTAGAATGGACAGAGGCTCAGGATGATAGTAATTGACTGAAAAAGGACACAGATAATTAGAATGGACAGAGGATGAGGATGATAGTAATTGACTGAAACAGGACATAGATAATTAGAATGGACAGAGGATCAGGATGATAGTAATTGACTGAAAAAGGACACAGATAATTAGAATAGACAGAGGATCAGGATGATAGTAATTGACTGAAACAGGACACAGATTATTAGAATGGACAGAGGATCAGGATGATAGTAATTGACTGAAACAGGACACAGATAATTAGAATAGGCAGAGGATCAGGATGATAGTAATTGACTGAAACAGGACATAGATTATTAGAATGGACAGAGGATCAGGATGATGGTAATTGACTGAAACAGGACATAGATAATTAGAATAGACAGAGGATCAGGATGATAGTAATTGACTGAAGCAGGACATAGATAATTAATATGGACAGAGGATCAGGATGATAGTAATTGACTGAAACAGGACATAGATAATTAGAATAGACAGAGGATCAGGATGATAGTAATTGACTGAAACAGGATATAGATAATTAGAATGGACAGAGGATCAGGATGATAGTAATTGACTGAAACAGGACATAGATAATTAGAATGGAAAGAGGATCAGGATGATAGTAATCGACTGAAACATGACATATATAATTAGAATGGACAGAGGATCAGGATGATAGTAATTGACTGAAACAGGACATAGATAATTAGAATGGACAGAGGATCAGGATGATAGTAATTGACTGAAACAGGACATAGATAATTAGAATGGACAGAGGATCAGGATGATAGTAATTGACTGAAACAAGAGATAGATAATTAGAATGGAAAGAGGATCAGGATGATAGTAATCGACTGAAACAGGACATATATAATTAGAATGGACAGAGGATCAGGATGATAGTAATTGACTGAAACAGGACATAGATAATTAGAATGGACAGAGGATCAGGATGATAGTAATTGACTGAAACAGGGCATAGATAATTAGAATGGACAGAGGATCAGGATGATAGTAATTGACTGAAACAGGACATAGATAATTAGAATGGACAGAGGATCAGGATGCTAGTAATTGACAGAAACAGGACATAGATAATTAGAATGTACAGAGGAACAGGATGGTAGAAATTGACTGAAACAGGACATAGATAATTAGAATAGAGAGAGGATCAGGATGATAGTAATTGACTGAAACAGGACAGATATATTTAGAACGGACAGCGATCAGGATGATAGTAATTGACTGAAACAGGACATAGATAATTAGAATGGAAAGAGGATCAGGATGAGAGTAATTGACTGAAACAGGACATAGATAATTAGAATGGACAGAGGATCAGGATGATAGTAATTGACTGAAACAGGACATAGATAATTAGAATGGAAAGAGGATCAGGATGAGAGTAATTGACTGAAATAGGACATAGATAATTAGAATAGACAGAGGATCAGGATGATAGTAATTGACTGAAACAGGACATAGATAATTAAAGTAGACAGAGGATCAGGATGATGGTAATTGACTGAAACAGGACATAGATAATTAAAGTAGACAGAGGCTCAGGATGACAGTAATTATCTGAAACAGGAGATAGATAATTAGAATGGACAGAGCATCAGGATGATAGTAATTGACTGAAACAGGACATAGATAATTAAAGTAGACAGAGGATCAGGATGATAGCAATTGACTGAAACAGGACATAGATAATTAGAATGGGCACAGCATCAGGATGATAGCAATTGACTGAAACAGGACATAGATAATTAGAATGGACACAGGATCAGGATGACAGTAACTGACTGAAGCAGGACATAGATAATTAGAATAGACAGAGGATCAGGATGACAGTAACTGACTGAAGCAGGACATAGATAATTAGAATAGACAGAGGATCAGGATGACAGTAATTGAATGAAACAGGACATAGATAATTTGAATGGACAGAGGATCAGGATGATAGTAATTGACTGAATCAGGACATAGATAATTAGAATAGACAGAGGATTAGGATGACAGTAATTGACTGAAACAGGACATAGATAATTAGAATGGACAGAGGTTCAGGATGATAGTAATTTCCTGAAACAGGACACAGATAATTAGAATAGACAGAGGATCAGGATGATAGTAATTGACTGAAACAGGACATGGATAATTAGAATGGACAGAGGTTCGGGATGATAGTAATTGACTGAAACAGGACATAGATAATTAGAATAGACAGAATATCAGGATGACAGTAATTGAATGAAACACGACATAGATAATTAGAATGGACAGAGGATCAGGATGATAGTAATTGACTGAAACAGGACATAGATAATTAGAATGGACAGAGGTTCAGGATGATAGTTATTGACTGAAACAGGACATAGATAATTAGAATAGACAGAGGATCAGGATGATAGGAATTGACTGAAACAGGACATAGATAATTGGAATGTTCAGAGGATCAGGATGATAGTAATTGACTGAAACAGGACATAGATAATTAGAATAGACAGAGGATCAGGATGATAGTAATTGACTGAAACAGGGCATAGATAATTAGAATGGACAGAGGATCAGGATGATAGTAATTGACTGAAACAGGACATTGATAATTAGAATGTTCAGAGGATCAGGATGATAGTAATTGACTGAAACAGGACATAGATAATTAGAATAGACAGAGGATCAGGATGATAGTAATTGACTGAAACAGGACATAGATAATTAGAATAGACAGAGGATCAGGATGATAGTAATTGTCAGAAACAGGACATAGATAATTAGAATAGACAGAGGATCAGGATGATAGTAATTGACTGAAACAGGACATAGATAATTAGAATAGATAGAGAGTCAGGATGATAGTAATTGACTGAAACAGGACATAGATAATTAGAATGGACAGAGGATCAGGATGATAGTAATTGACTGAAACAGGACATAGATTATTAGAATGGACAGAGGATCAGGATGATAGTAATTGACTGAAACAGGACATAGATAATTAGAATAGACAGAGGATCAGGATGATAGTAATTGACTGAAACAGGACATAGATAATTAGAATGGACAGAGGATCAGGATGATAGTAATTGACTGAAGCAGGACATAGATAATTAATATGGACAGAGGATCAGGATGATAGTAATTGACTGAAACAGGACATAGATAATTAGAATAGACAGAGGATCAGGATGATAGTAATTGACTGAAACAGGATATAGATAATTAGAATGGACAGAGGATCAGGATGATAGTAATTGACTGAAACAGGACATAGATAATTAGAATGGAAAGAGGATCAGGATGATAGTAATCGACTGAAACAGGACATATATAATTAGAATGGACAGAGGATCAGGATGATAGTAATTGACTGAAACAGGACATAGATAATTAGAATGGACAGAGGATCAGGATGATAGTAATTGACTGAAACAGGACATAGATAATTAGAATGGACAGAGGATCAGGATGATAGTAATTGACTGAAACAAGACATAGATAATTAGAATGGAAAGAGGATCAGGATGATAGTAATCGACTGAAACAGGACATATATAATTAGAATGGACAGAGGATCAGGATGATAGTAATTGACTGAAACAGGACATAGATAATTAGAATGGACAGAGGATCAGGATGATAGTAATTGACTGAAACAGGGCACAGATAATTAGAATGGACAGAGGATCAGGATGATAGTAATTGACTGAAACAGGACATAGATAATTAGAATGGACAGAGGATCAGGATGCTAGTAATTGACAGAAACAGGACATAGATAATTAGAATGTACAGAGGAACAGGATGGTAGAAATTGACTGAAACAGGACATAGATAATTAGAATAGAGAGAGGATCAGGATGATAGTAATTGACTGAAACAGGACAGATATATTTAGAACGGACAGCGATCAGGATGATAGTAATTGACTGAAACAGGACATAGATAATTAGAATGGAAAGAGGATCAGGATGAGAGTAATTGACTGAAACAGGACATAGATAATTAGAATGGACAGAGGATCAGGATGATAGTAATTGACTGAAACAGGACATAGATAATTAGAATGGAAAGAGGATCAGGATGAGAGTAATTGACTGAAATAGGACATAGATAATTAGAATAGACAGAGGATCAGGATGATAGTAATTGACTGAAACAGGACATAGATAATTAAAGTAGACAGAGGATCAGGATGATGGTAATTGACTGAAACAGGACATAGATAATTAAAGTCGACAGAGGCTCAGGATGACAGTAATTATCTGAAACAGGAGATAGATAATTAGAATGGACAGAGGATCAGGATGATAGTAATTGACTGAAACAGGACATAGATAATTAAAGTAGACAGAGGATCAGGATGATAGCAATTGACTGAAACAGGACATAGATAATTAGAATGGACACAGCATCAGGATGATAGCAATTGACTGAAACAGGACATAGATAATTAGAATGGACACAGGATCAGCATGACAGTAACTGACTGAAGCAGGACATAGATAATTAGAATAGACAGAGGATCAGGATGACAGTAACTGACTGAAGCAGGACATAGATAATTAGAATAGACAGAGGATCAGGATGACAGTAATTGAATGAAACAGGACATAGATAATTTGAATGGACAGAGGATCAGGATGATAGTAATTGACTGAATCAGGACATAGATAATTAGAATAGACAGAGGATTAGGATGACAGTAATTGACTGAAACAGGACATAGATAATTAGAATGGACAGAGGTTCAGGATGATAGTAATTTCCTGAAACAGGACACAGATAATTAGAATAGACAGAGGATCAGGATGATAGTAATTGACTGAAACAGGACATGGATAATTAGAATGGACAGAGGTTCGGGATGATAGTAATTGACTGAAACAGGACATAGATAATTAGAATAGACAGAGGATCAGGATGACAGTAATTGAATGAAACACGACATAGATAATTAGAATGGACAGAGGATCAGGATGATAGTAATTGACTGAAACAGGACATAGATAATTAGAATGGACAGAGGTTCAGGATGATAGTTATTGACTGAAACAGGACATAGATAATTAGAATAGACAGAGGATCAGGATGATAGGAATTGACTGAAACAGGACATAGATAATTAGAATGTTCAGAGGATCAGGATGATAGTAATTGACTGAAACAGGACATAGATAATTAGAATAGACAGAGGATCAGGATGATAGTAATTGACTGAAACAGGGCATAGATAATTAGAATGGACAGAGGATCAGGATGATAGTAATTGACTGAAACAGGACATAGATAATTAGAATAGACAGAGGATCAGGATGATAGTAATTGACTGAAACAGGACATAGATAATTAGAATAGACAGAGGATCAGGATGATAGTAATTGACTGAAACAGGACATAGATAATTAGAATGGACAGAGGATCAGGATGATAGTAATTGACTGAAACAGGACATCGATAATTAGAATGGACAGAGGATCAGGATGATAGTAATTGACTGAAACAGGACACAGATAATTAGAATAGACAGAGGATCAGGATGATAGTAATTGACTGAAACAGGACATAGATAATTAGAATGGACAGAGGATCAGGATGATAGTAATTGACTGACACAGGACATAGATAATTAGAATGGACAGAGGATCAGGATGATAGTAATTGACTGAAACAGGACATAGATAATTAGAATGGACAGAGGATCAGGATGATAGTAATTGACTGAAACAGGACATAGATAATTAGAATGGACAGAGGATCAGGATGATAGTAATTGACTGAAACAGGACACAGATAATTAGAATGGACAGAGGATCAGGATGATAGTAATTGACTGAAACAGGACATAGATAATTAGAATAGACAGAGGATCAGGATGATAGTAATTGACTGAAACAGGACATAGATAATTAGAATGGACAGAGGATCAGGATGACAGTAATTGACTGAAACAGGACATAGAGAATTAGAATAGACAGAGGATCAGGATGATAGTAATTGACTGAAACAGGACACAGATAATTAGAATGGACAGAGGATCAGGATGATAGTAATTGACTGAAACAGGACATAGATAATTAGAATAGACAGAGGATCAGGATGATAGTAATTGACTGAAACAGGACATAGATAATTAGAATGGACAGAGGATCAGGATGATAGTAATTGACTGTTAAAGGACACAGATAATTAGAATGGACAGAGGATCAGGATGATAGTAATTGACATAAACAGGGCACAGATAATTAGAATAGACAGAGGATCAGGATGATTGTAATTGACTGAAACAGGACATAGATAATTAAAATGGACAGAGGATCAGGATGATAGTAATTGACTGAAACAGGAGATAGATAATTAGAATGGACAGAGGATCAGGATGATAGTAATTGACTGAAACAGGACATAGATAATTAAAGTAGACAGAGGATCAGGATGATAGCAATTGACTGAAACAGGACATAGATAATTAGAATGGACACAGCATCAGGATGATAGCAATTGACTGAAACAGGACATAGATAATTAGAATGGACACAGGATCAGGATGACAGTAACTGACTGAAGCAGGACATAGATAATTAGAATAGACAGAGGATCAGGATGACAGTAACTGACTGAAGCAGGACATAGATAATTAGAATAGACAGAGGATCAGGATGACAGTAATTGAATGAAACAGGACATAGATAATTTGAATGGACAGAGGATCAGGATGATAGTAATTGACTGAATCAGGACATAGATAATTAGAATAGACAGAGGATTAGGATGACAGTAATTGACTGAAACAGGACATAGATAATTAGAATGGACAGAGGTTCAGGATGATAGTAATTTCCTGAAACAGGACACAGATAATTAGAATAGACAGAGGATCAGGATGATAGTAATTGACTGAAACAGGACATGGATAATTAGAATGGACAGAGGTTCGGGATGATAGTAATTGACTGAAACAGGACATAGATAATTAGAATAGACAGAGGATCAGGATGACAGTAATTGAATGAAACACGACATAGATAATTAGAATGGACAGAGGATCAGGATGATAGTAATTGACTGAAACAGGACATAGATAATTAGAATGGACAGAGGTTCAGGATGATAGTTATTGACTGAAACAGGACATAGATAATTAGAATAGACAGAGGATCAGGATGATAGGATGACTGAAACAGGACATAGATAATTAGAATGTTCAGAGGATCAGGATGATAGTAATTGACTGAAACAGGACATAGATAATTAGAATAGACAGAGGATCAGGATGATAGTAATTGACTGAAACAGGGCATAGATAATTAGAATGGACAGAGGATCAGGATGATAGTAATTGACTGAAACAGGACATAGATAATTAGAATAGACAGAGGATCAGGATGATAGTAATTGACTGAAACAGGACATAGATAATTAGAATAGACAGAGGATCAGGATGATAGTAATTGACTGAAACAGGACATAGATAATTAGAATGGACAGAGGATCAGGATGATAGTAATTGACTGAAACAGGACATCGATAATTAGAATGGACAGAGGATCAGGATGATAGTAATTGACTGAAACAGGACACAGATAATTAGAATAGACAGAGGATCAGGATGATAGTAATTGACTGAAACAGGACATAGATAATTAGAATGGACAGAGGATCAGGATGATAGTAATTGACTGACACAGGACATAGATAATTAGAATGGACAGAGGATCAGGATGATAGTAATTGACTGAAACAGGACATAGATAATTAGAATGGACAGAGGATCAGGATGATAGTAATTGACTGAAACAGGACATAGATAATTAGAATGGACAGAGGATCAGGATGATAGTAATTGACTGAAACAGGACACAGATAATTAGAATGGACAGAGGATCAGGATGATAGTAATTGACTGAAACAGGACATAGATAATTAGAATAGACAGAGGATCAGGATGATAGTAATTGACTGAAACAGGACATAGATAATTAGAATGGACAGAGGATCAGGATGACAGTAATTGACTGAAACAGGACATAGAGAATTAGAATAGACAGAGGATCAGGATGATAGTAATTGACTGAAACAGGACACAGATAATTAGAATGGACAGAGGATCAGGATGATAGTAATTGACTGAAACAGGACATAGATAATTAGAATAGACAGAGGATCAGGATGATAGTAATTGACTGAAACAGGACATAGATAATTAGAATGGACAGAGGATCAGGATGATAGTAATTGACTGTTAAAGGACACAGATAATTAGAATGGACAGAGGATCAGGATGATAGTAATTGACATAAACAGGGCACAGATAATTAGAATAGACAGAGGATCAGGATGATTGTAATTGACTGAAACAGGACATAGATAATTAAAATGGACAGAGGATCAGGATGATAGTAATTGACTGAAACAGGACATAGATAATTAGAATGGACAGAGGATCAGGATGATAGTAATTGACTGAAACAGGACATAGATTATTAGAATGGACAGAGGATCAGGATGATAGTAATTGACTGAAACAGGACACAGATAATTAGAATAGACAGAGGATCAGGATGATAGTAATTGACTGAAAAAGGACACAGATAATTAGAATGGACAGAGGATGAGGATGATAGTAATTGACTGAAACAGGACATAGATAATTAGAATGGACAGAGGATCAGGATGATAGTAATTGACTGAAAAAGGACACAGATAATTAGAATAGACAGAGGATCAGGATGATAGTAATTGACTGAAACAGGACATAGATTATTAGAATGGACAGAGGATCAGGATGATAGTAATTGACTGAAACAGGACACAGATAATTAGAATAGACAGAGGATCAGGATGATAGTAATTGACTGAAACAGGACATAGATCATTAGAATGGACAGAGGATCAGGATGATAGTAATTGACTGAAACAGGACATAGATAATTAGAATAGACAGAGGATCAGGATGATAGTAATTGACTGAAACAGGACACAGATAATTAGAATGGACAGAGGATCAGGATGATAGTAATTGACTGAAAAAGGACACAGATAATTAGAATGGACAGAGGATCAGGATGATAGTAATTGACTGAAACAGGACACAGATAATTAGAATAGACAGAGGATCAGGATGATTGTAATTGACTGAAACAGGACATAGATAATTAAAATGGACGGAGGATCAGGATGATAGTAATTGACTGAAACAGGACATAGATAATTAGAATGGACAGAGGATCAGGATGATAGTAATTGACTGAAACAGGACATAGATTATTAGAATGGACAGAGGATCAGGATGATAGTAATTGACTGAAACAGGACACAGATAATTAGAATAGACAGAGGATCGGGATGATTGTAATTGACTGAAACAGGACATAGATAATTAGAATGGACAGAGGATCAGGATGATAGTAATTGACAGAAAAAGGACACAGATAATTAGAATGGACAGAGGATGAGGATGATAGTAATTGACTGAAACAGGACATAGATAATTAGAATGGACAGAGGATCAGGATGATAGTAATTGACTGAAAAAGGACACAGATAATTAGAATAGACAGAGGATCAGGATGATAGTAATTGACTGAAACAGGACATAGATTATTAGAATGGACAGAGGATCAGGATGATAGTAATTGACAGAAAAAGGACACAGATAATTAGAATGGACAGAGGATGAGGATGATAGTAATTGACTGAAACAGGACATAGATAATTAGAATGGACAGAGGATCAGGATGATAGTAATTGACTGAAAAAGTACACTGGTAATTAGAATAGACAGAGGATCAGGATGATAGTAATTGACTGAAACAGGACATAGATCATTAGAATGGACAGAGGATCAGGATGATAGTAATTGACTGAAACAGGACATAGATAATTAGAATAGACAGAGAGTCAGGATGATAGTAATTGACTGAAACAGGACATAGATCATTAGAATGGACAGAGGAACAGGATGATAGTAATTGACTGAAACAGGACATAGATTATTAGAATGGACAGAGGATCAGGATGATAGTAATTGACTGAAACAGGACATCGATAATTAGAATGGACAGAGGATCAGGATGATAGTAATTGACTGAAACAGGACACAGATAATTAGAATAGACAGAGGATCAGGATGATAGTAATTGACTGAAACAGGACATAGATAATTAGAATAGACAGAGGATCAGGTTGATAGTAATTGACTGAAACAGGACATAGATAATTAGAATGGACAGAGGATCAGGATGATAGTAATTGACTGAAACAGGACATAGATAATTAGAATAGACCGAGGATCAGGATGGCAGTAATTGACTGAAACAGGACATAGATAATTAGAACGGACAGAGGATCAGGATGATAGTAATTGACTGAAACAGGACACAGATAAAAGAATGGACAGAGGATCAGGATGATAGTAATTGACTGAAACAGGACATAGATAATTAGAATAGACAGAGGATCAGGATGATAGTAATTGACTGAAACAGGACATAGATAATTAGAATGGACAGAGGATCAGGATGACAGTAATTGACTGAAACAGGACATAGAGAATTAGCATAGACAGAGGATCAGGATGATAGTAATTGACTGAAACAGGACACAGATAATTAGAATGGACAGAGGATCAGGATGATAGTAATTGACTGAAACAGGACATAGATAATTAGAATAGACAGAGGATCAGGATGATAGTAATTGACTGAAACAGGACACAGATAATTAGAATGGACAGAGGATCAGGATGATAGTAATTGACTGTTAAAGGACACAGATAATTAGAATGGACAGAGGATCAGGATGACAGTAATTGACTGAAACAGGACATAGATAATTAGAATGGACAGAGGATCAGGATGACAGTAATTGACTGAAAAAGGACACAGATAATTAGAATAGACAGAGGATCAGGATGATAGTAATTGACTGAAACAGGACATAGATTATTAGAATGGACAGAGGATCAGGATGATAGTAATTGACTGAAACAGGACACAGATAATTAGAATAGACAGAGGATCAGGATGATAGTAATTGACTGAAACAGGACATAGATCATTAGAATGGACAGAGGATCAGGATGATAGTAATTGACTGAAACAGGACATAGATAATTAGAATAGACAGAGGATCAGGATGATAGTAATTGACTGAAACAGGACACAGATAATTAGAATGGACAGAGGATCAGGATGATAGTAATTGACTGAAAAAGGACACAGATAATTAGAATGGACAGAGGATCAGGATGATAGTAATTGACTGAAACAGGACACAGATAATTAGAATAGACAGAGGATCAGGATGATTGTAATTGACTGAAACAGGACATAGATAATTAAAATGGACGGAGGATCAGGATGATAGTAATTGACTGAAACAGGACATAGATAATTAGAATGGACAGAGGATCAGGATGATAGTAATTGACTGAAACAGGACATAGATTATTAGAATGGACAGAGGATCAGGATGATAGTAATTGACTGAAACAGGACACAGATAATTAGAATAGACAGAGGATCGGGATGATTGTAATTGACTGAAACAGGACATAGATAATTAGAATGGACAGAGGATCAGGATGATAGTAATTGACAGAAAAAGGACACAGATAATTAGAATGGACAGAGGATGAGGATGATAGTAATTGACTGAAACAGGACATAGATAATTAGAATGGACAGAGGATCAGGATGATAGTAATTGACTGAAAAAGGACACAGATAATTAGAATAGACAGAGGATCAGGATGATAGTAATTGACTGAAACAGGACATAGATTATTAGAATGGACAGAGGATCAGGATGATAGTAATTGACAGAAAAAGGACACAGATAATTAGAATGGACAGAGGATGAGGATGATAGTAATTGACTGAAACAGGACATAGATAATTAGAATGGACAGAGGATCAGGATGATAGTAATTGACTGAAAAAGTACACTGGTAATTAGAATAGACAGAGGATCAGGATGATAGTAATTGACTGAAACAGGACATAGATCATTAGAATGGACAGAGGATCAGGATGATAGTAATTGACTGAAACAGGACATAGATAATTAGAATAGACAGAGAGTCAGGATGATAGTAATTGACTGAAACAGGACATAGATCATTAGAATGGACAGAGGAACAGGATGATAGTAATTGACTGAAACAGGACATAGATTATTAGAATGGACAGAGGATCAGGATGATAGTAATTGACTGAAACAGGACATCGATAATTAGAATGGACAGAGGATCAGGATGATAGTAATTGACTGAAACAGGACACAGATAATTAGAATAGACAGAGGATCAGGATGATAGTAATTGACTGAAACAGGACATAGATAATTAGAATAGACAGAGGATCAGGTTGATAGTAATTGACTGAAACAGGACATAGATAATTAGAATGGACAGAGGATCAGGATGATAGTAATTGACTGAAACAGGACATAGATAATTAGAATAGACCGAGGATCAGGATGGCAGTAATTGACTGAAACAGGACATAGATAATTAGAACGGACAGAGGATCAGGATGATAGTAATTGACTGAAACAGGACACAGATAAAAGAATGGACAGAGGATCAGGATGATAGTAATTGACTGAAACAGGACATAGATAATTAGAATAGACAGAGGATCAGGATGATAGTAATTGACTGAAACAGGACATAGATAATTAGAATGGACAGAGGATCAGGATGACAGTAATTGACTGAAACAGGACATAGAGAATTAGCATAGACAGAGGATCAGGATGATAGTAATTGACTGAAACAGGACACAGATAATTAGAATGGACAGAGGATCGGGATGATAGTAATTGACTGAAACAGGACATAGATAATTAGAATAGACAGAGGATCAGGATGATAGTAATTGACTGAAACAGGACACAGATAATTAGAATGGACAGAGGATCAGGATGATAGTAATTGACTGTTAAAGGACACAGATAATTAGAATGGACAGAGGATCAGGATGACAGTAATTGACTGAAACAGGACATAGATAATTAGAATGGACAGAGGATCAGGATGACAGTAATTGACTGAAACAGGACATAGATAATTAGAATGGACAGAGGATCAGCATGATAGTAATTGACTGAAACAGGACACAGATAATTAGAATGGACAGAGGATCAGGATGATAGTAATTGACTGAAACAGGACATAGATAATTAGAATAGACAGAGGATCAGGATGATAGTAATTGACTGAAACAGGACATAGATAATTAGAATGGACAGAGGATCAGGATGACAGTAATTGACTGAAACAGGACATAGAGAATTAGAATAGACAGAGGATCAGGATGATAGTAATTGACTGAAACAGGACACAGATAATTAGAATGGACAGAGGATCAGGATGATAGTAATTGACTGAAACAGGACATAGATAATTAGAATAGACAGAGGATCAGGATGATAGTAATTGACTGAAACAGGACACAGATAATTAGAATGGACAGAGGATCAGGATGATAGTAATTGACTGTTAAAGGACACAGATAATTAGAATGGACAGAGGATCAGGATGATAGTAATTGACTGAAACAGGGCACAGATAATTAGAATAGACAGAGGATCAGGATGATTGTAATTGACTGAAACAGGACATAGATAATTAAAATGGACAGAGGATCAGGATGATAGTAATTGACTGAAACAGGACATAGATAATTAGAATGGACAGAGGATCAGGATGATAGTAATTGACTGAAACAGGACATAGATTATTAGAATGGACAGAGGATCAGGATGATAGTAATTGACTGAAACAGGACACAGATAATTAGAATAGACAGAGGATCAGGATGATTGTAATTGACTGAAACAGGACATAGATAATTAGAATGGACAGAGGATCAGGATGATAGTAATTGACTGAAAAAGGACACAGATAATTAGAATGGACAGAGGATGAGGATGATAGTAATTGACTGAAACAGGACATAGATAATTAGAATGGACAGAGGATCAGGATGATAGTAATTGACTGAAAAAGGACACAGATAATTAGAATAGACAGAGGATCAGGATGATAGTAATTGACTGAAACAGGACATAGATTATTAGAATGGACAGAGGATCAGGATGATAGTAATTGACTGAAACAGGACACAGATAATTAGAATAGACAGAGGATCAGGATGATAGTAATTGACTGAAACAGGACATAGATCATTAGAATGGACAGAGGATCAGGATGATAGTAATTGACTGAAACAGGACATAGATAATTAGAATAGACAGAGGATCAGGATGATAGCAATTGACTGAAACAGGACACAGATAATTAGAATGGACAGAGGATCAGGATGATAGTAATTGACTGAAAAAGGACACAGATAATTAGAATGGACAGAGGATCAGGATGATAGTAATTGACTGAAACAGGACACAGATAATTAGAATAGACAGAGGATCAGGATGATAGTAATTGACTGAAACAGGGCATAGATAATTAGAATGGACAGAGGATCAGGATGATAGTAATTGACTGAAACAGGACATAGATAATTAGAATGGACAGAGGATCAGGATGATAGTAATTGACTGAAACAGGACATAGATAATTAGAATAGACAGAGGATCAGGATGATAGTAATTGACTGAAACAGGACATAGATAATTAGAATAGACAGAGGATCAGGATGATAGTAATTGACTGAAACAGGACATCGATAATTAGAATGGACAGAGGATCAGGATGATAGTAATTGACTGAAACAGGACATCGATAATTAGAATGGACAGAGGAACAGGATGATAGTAATTGACTGAAACAGGACACAGATAATTAGAATAGACAGAGGATCAGGATGATAGTAATTGACTGAAACAGGACATAGATAATTAGAATGGACAGAGGATCAGGATGATAGTAATTGACTGAAACAGGACATAGATAATTAGAATGGACAGCGGATCAGGATGATAGTAATTGACTGAAACAGGACATAGATAATTAGAATGGACAGAGGATCAGGATGATAGTAATTGACTGAAACAGGACATAGATAATTAGAATGGACAGAGGATCAGGATGATAGTAATTGACTGAAACAGGACACAGATAATTAGAATGGACAGAGGATCAGGATGATAGTAATTGACTGAAACAGGACATAGATAATTAGAATAGACAGAGGATCAGGATGATAGTAATTGACTGAAACAGGACATAGATAATTAGAATGGACAGAGGATCAGGATGACAGTAATTGACTGAAACAGGACATAGAGAATTAGAATAGACAGAGGATCAGGATGATAGTAATTGACTGAAACAGGACACAGATAATTAGAATGGACAGAGGATCAGGATGATAGTAATTGACTGAAACAGGACATAGATAATTAGAATAGACAGAGGATCAGGATGATAGTAATTGACTGAAACAGGACACAGATAATTAGAATGGACAGAGGATCAGGATGATAGTAATTGACTGTTAAAGGACACAGATAATTAGAATGGACAGAGGATCAGGATGATAGTAATTGACATAAACAGGGCACAGATAATTAGAATAGACAGACGATCAGGATGATTGTAATTGACTGAAACAGGACATAGATAATTAAAATGGACAGAGGATCAGGATGATAGTAATTGACTGAAACAGGACATAGATAATTAGAATGGACAGAGGATCAGGATGATAGTAATTGACTAAAACAGGACATAGATTATTAGAATGGACAGAGGATCAGGATGATAGTAATTGACTGAAACAGGACACAGATAATTAGAATAGACAGAGGATCAGGATGATTGTAATTGACTGAAACAGGACATAGATAATTAGAATGGACAGAGGATCAGGATGATAGTAATTGACTGAAAAAGGACACAGATAATTAGAATGGACAGAGGATCAGGATGATAGTAATTGACTGAAACAGGACATAGATAATTAGAATGGACAGAGGATCAGGATGATAGTAATTGACTGAAAAAGGACACAGATAATTAGAATAGACAGAGGATCAGGATGATAGTAATTGACTGAAACAGGACATAGATTATTAGAATGGACAGAGGATCAGGATGATAGTAATTGACTGAAACAGGACACAGATAATTAGAATAGACAGAGGATCAGGATGATAGTAATTGACTGAAACAGGACATAGATCATTAGAATGGACAGAGGATCAGGATGATAGTAATTGACTGAAACAGGACATAGATAATTAGAATAGACAGAGGATCAGGATGATAGTAATTGACTGAAACAGGACACAGATAATTAGAATGGACAGAGGATCAGGATGATAGTAATTGACTGAAAAAGGACACAGATAATTAGAATGGACAGAGGATCAGGATGATAGTAATTGACTGAAACAGGACACAGATAATTAGAATAGACAGAGGATCAGGATGATTGTAATTGACTGAAACAGGACATAGATAATTAAAATGGACAGAGGATCAGGATGATAGTAATTGACTGAAACAGGACATAGATAATTAGAATGGACAGAGGATCAGGATGATAGTAATTGACTGAAACAGGACATAGATTATTAGAATGGACAGAGGATCAGGATGATAGTAATTGACTGAAACAGGACACAGATAATTAGAATAGACAGAGGATCGGGATGATTGTAATTGACTGAAACAGGACATAGATAATTAGAATGGACAGAGGACCAGGATGATAGTAATTGACAGAAAAAGGACACAGATAATTAGAATGGACAGAGGATGAGGATGATAGTAATTGACTGAAACAGTACATAGATAATTAGAATGGACAGAGGATCAGGATGATAGTAATTGACTGAAAAAGGACACAGATAATTAGAATAGACAGAGGATCAGGATGATAGTAATTGACTGAAACAGGACATAGATTATTAGAATGGACAGAGGATCAGGATGATAGTAATTGACAGAAAAAGGACACAGATAATTAGAATGGACAGAGGATGAGGATGATAGTAATTGACTGAAACAGGACATAGATAATTAGAATGGACAGAGGATCAGGATGATAGTAATTGACTGAAAAAGTACACTGGTAATTAGAATAGACAGAGGATCAGGATGATAGTAATTGACTGAAACAGGACATAGATCATTAGAATGGACAGAGGATCAGGATGATAGTAATTGACTGAAACAGGACATAGATAATTAGAATAGACAGAGAGTCAGGATGATAGTAATTGACTGAAACAGGACATAGATAATTAGAATGGACAGAGGATCAGGATGATAGTAATTGACTGAAACAGGACATAGATTATTAGAATGGACAGAGGATCAGGATGATAGTAATTGACTGAAACAGGACATCGATAATTAGAATGGACAGAGGATCCGGATGATAGTAATTGACTGAAACAGGACACAGATAATTAGAATAGACAGAGGATCAGGATGATAGTAATTGACTGAAACAGGACATAGATAATTAGAATAGACAGAGGATCAGGATGATAGTAATTGACTGAAACAGGACATAGATAATTAGAATGGACAGAGGATCAGGATGATAGTAATTGACTGAAACAGGACATAGATAATTAGAATAGACCGAGGATCAGGATGGCAGTAATTGACTGAAACAGGACATAGATAATTAGAATGGACAGAGGATCAGGATGATAGTAATTGACTGAAACAGGACACAGATAATTAGAATGGACAGAGGATCAGGATGATAGTAATTGACTGAAACAGGACATAGATAATTAGAATAGACAGAGGATCAGGATGATAGTAATTGACTGAAACAGGACATAGATAATTAGAATGGTCAGAGGATCAGGATGACAGTAATTGACTGAAACAGGACATAGAGAATTAGCATAGACAGAGGATCAGGATGATAGTAATTGACTGAAACAGGACACAGATAATTAGAATGGACAGAGGATCAGGATGATAGTAATTGACTGAAACAGGACATAGATAATTAGAATAGACAGAGGATCAGGATGATAGTAATTGACTGAAACAGGACACAGATAATTAGAATGGACAGAGGATCAGGATGATAGTAATTGACTGTTAAATGACACAGATAATTAGAATGGACAGAGGATCAGGATGACAGTAATTGACTGAAACAGGACATAGATAATTAGAATGGACAGAGGATCAGGATGACAGTAATTGACTGAAACAGGACATAGATAATTAGAATGGACAGAGGATCAGCATGATAGTAATTGACTGAAACAGGACACAGATAATTAGAATGGACAGAGGATCAGGATGATAGTAATTGACTGAAACAGGACATAGATAATTAGAATAGACAGAGGATCAGGATGATAGTAATTGACTGAAACAGGACATAGATAATTAGAATGGACAGAGGATCAGGATGACAGTAATTGACTGAAACAGGACATAGAGAATTAGAATAGACAGAGGATCAGGATGATTTTAATTGACTGAAACAGGACACAGATAATTAGAATGGACAGAGGATCAGGATGATAGTAATTGACTGAAACAGGACATAGATAATTAGAATAGACAGAGGATCAGGATGATAGTAATTGACTGAAACAGGACACAGATAATTTAAATGGACAGAGGATCAGGATGATAGTAATTGACTGTTAAAGGACACAGATAATTAGAATGGACAGAGGATCAGGATGATAGTAATTGACTGAAACAGGGCACAAATAATTAGAATAGACAGAGGATCAGGATGATTGTAATTGACTGAAACAGGACATAGATAATTAAAATGGACAGAGGATCAGGATGATAGTAATTGACTGAAACAGGACATAGATAATTAGAATGGACAGAGGATCAGGATCATAGTAATTGACTGAAACAGGACATAGATTATTAGAATGGACAGAGGATCAGGATGATAGTAATTGACTGAAACAGGACACAGATAATTCGAATAGACAGAGGATCAGGATGATTGTAATTGACTGAAACAGGACATAGATAATTAGAATGGATAGAGGATCAGGATGATAGTAATTGACTGAAAAAGGACACAGATAATTAGAATGGACAGAGGATGAGGATGATAGTAATTGACTGAAACAGGACATAGATAATTAGAATGGACAGAGGATCAGGATGATAGTAATTGACTGAAAAAGGACACAGATAATTAGAATAGACAGAGGATCAGGATGATAGTAATTGACTGAAACAGGATATAGATTATTAGAATGGACAGAGGATCAGGATGATAGTAATTGACTGAAACAGGACACAGATAATTAGAATAGACAGAGGATCAGGATGATAGTAATTGACTGAAACAGGACATAGATCATTAGAATGGACAGAGGATCAGGATGATAGTAATTGACTGAAACAGGACATAGATAATTAGAATAGACAGAGGATCAGGATGATAGTAATTGACTGAAACAGGACACAGATAATTAGAATGGACAGAGGATCAGGATGATAGTAATTGACTGAAAAAGGACACAGATAATTAGAATGGACAGAGGATCAGGATGATAGTAATTGACTGAAACAGGACACAGATAATTAGAATAGACAGAGGATCAGGATGATTGTAATTGACTGAAACAGGACATAGATAATTAAAATGGACAGAGGATCAGGATGATAGTAATTGACTGAAACAGGACATAGATAATTAGAATGGACAGAGGATCAGGATGATAGTAATTGACTGAAACAGGACATAGATTATTCGAATGGACAGAGGATCAGGATGATAGTAATTGACTGAAAAAGGACACAGATAATTAGAATAGACAGAGGATCAGGATGATAGTAATTGACTGAAACAGGACATAGATTATTAGAATGGACAGAGGATCAGGATGATAGTAATTGACAGAAAAAGGACACAGATAATTAGAATGGACAGAGGATGAGGATGATAGTAATTGACTGAAACAGGACATAGATAATTAGAATGGACAGAGGATCAGGATGATAGTAATTGACTGAAAAAGGACACAGATAATTAGAATAGACAGAGGATCAGGATGATAGTAATTGACTGAAACAGGACATAGATCATTAGAATGGACAGAGGATCAGGATGATAGTAATTGACTGAAACAGGACATATATAATTAGAATAGACAGAGAGTCAGGATGATAGTAATTGACTGAAACAGGACATAGATAATTAGAATGGACAGAGGATCAGGATGATAGTAATTGACTGAAACAGGACATAGATTATTAGAATAGACGGAGGATCAGGATGATAGTAATTGACTGAAACAGGACATAGATAATTAGAATAGAAAGAGGATCAGGATGATAGTAATTGACTGAAACAGGACATGGAGAATTAGAATGGACAGAGGATCAGGATGATAGTAATTGACTGAAACAGGACATAGATAATTAGAATAGACAGAGGATCAGGATGATAGTAATTGACTGAAACAGGACATAGATAATTAGAATAGATAGAGAGTCAGGATGATAGTAATTGACTGAAACAGGACATAGATAATTAGAATAGACAGAGGATCAGGATGATAGTAATTGACTGAAACAGGACATAGATAATTAGAATAGATAGAGAGTCAGGATGATAGTAATTGACTGAAACAGGACATAGATAATTAGAATAGATAGAGAGTCAGGATGATAGTAATTGACTGACACAGGACATAGATAATTATAATAGACAGAGGATCAGGATGATAGTAATTGACTGAAACAGGACATAGATAATTAGAATAGACAGAGGATCAGGATGATAGTAATTGACTGAAACAGGACATAGATAATTAGAGTAGATAGAGAGTCAGGATGATAGTAATTGACTGAATCGGACATAGATACTTAGAATAGACAGAGGATCAGGATGATAGTAATTGACTGAAACAGGACATAGATAATTAGAATAGATAGAGAGTCAGGATGATAGTAATTGACTGAAACAGGACATAGATAATTAGAATAGACAGAGGATCAGGATGATAGTAATTCACTGAAACAGGACATAGATTATTAGAATGGACAGAGGATCAGGATGATAGTAATTGACTGAAACAGGACATAGATAATTAGAATGGACAGAGGATCAGGATGATAGTAATTGACTGAAACAGGACATAGATAATTAGAATGGTCAGAGGATCAGGATGATAGTAATTGACTGAAACAGGACATAGATAATTAGAATGGTCAGAGGATCAGGATGATAGTAATTGACTGAAACAGGACATAGATAATTAGAATAGACAGAGGATGAGGATGATAGTAATTGACTGAAACAGGACATAGATAATTAGAATGGAAAGAGGATCAGGATGATAGTAATTGACTGAAACAGGACATAGATAATTAGAATGGACAGAGGATCAGGATGATAGTAATTGACTGAAACAGGACATAGATAATTAGAATGGACAGAGGATCAGGATGATAGCAATTGACTGAAACAGGACATAGATAATTAGAATGGACAGAGGACCAGGATGATAGTAATTGACTGAAACAGGACATAGTTAATTAGAATAGACAGACAGTCAGGATGATAGTAATTGACTGAAACAGGACATAGATAATTAGAATAGACAGACAGTCAGGATGATAGTAATTGACTGAAACAGGACATCGATAATTAGAATAGACAGAGGATCAGGATGATAGTAATTGACTGAAACAGGACATAGAAAATTAGAATGGACAGAGGATCAGGATGATAGTAATTGACTGAAACAGGACATAGATAATTAACATGGACAGTGGATCAGGATGATTGTAATTGACTGAAACAGGACATAGATAATTAGAATGGACAGAGGATCAGGATGATAGTAATTGACTGAAACAGGACATAGATAATTACAAAGGAGAGAGGATCAGGATGATAGTAATTGACAGAAACAGCACATAGATAATTAGAATGGACAGTGGATCAGGATGATAGTAATTGACTGAAACAGGACATAGATAATTACAAAGGAGAGAGGATCAGGATGATAGTAATTGACAGAAACAGGACACAGATAATTAGAATGGACAGAGGATCAGGATGATAGTAATTGACAGAAACAGGACATAGATAATTAACATGGACAGAGGATCAGGGTGATAGTAATTGACTGAAACAGGACATTGATAATTAGAATGGACAGAGATTCAGGATGATAGTAATTGACTGAAACAGGACATAGATAATTAGAATAGACAGAGGATCAGGATGACAGTAATTGAATGAAACACGACATAGATAATTAGAATGGACAGAGGATCAGGATGATAGTAATTGACTGAAACAGGACATAGATAATTAGAATGGACAGAGGATCAGGATGAAAGTTATTGACTGAAACAGGACATAGATAATTAGAATAGACAGAGGATCAGGATGATAGGAATTGACTGAAACAGGACATAGATAATTAGAATGTTCAGAGAATCAGGATGATAGTAATTGACTGAAACAGGACATTGATAATTAAAATGGACAGAGGTTCAGGATGATAGTAATTGACTGAAACAGGACATAGATAATTAACATGGACAGTGGATCAGGATGATTGTAATTGACTGAAACAGGACATAGATAATTAGAATGGACAGAGGATCAGGATGATAGTAATTGACTGAAACAGGACATAGATAATTACAAAGGAGAGAGGATCAGGATGATAGTAATTGACAGAAACAGGACATAGATAATTAGAATGGACAGAGGATCAGGATGATAGTAATTGACTGAAACAGGACATAGATAATTACAAAGGAGAGAGGATCAGGATGATATTAATTGACAGAAACAGGACACAGATAATTAGAATGGACAGAGGATCAGGATGATAGTAATTGACAGAAACAGGACATAAATAATTAACAAGGACAGAGGATCAGGGTGATAGTAATTGACTGCAACAGGACATTGATAATTAGAATGGACAGAGGTTCAGGATGATAGTAATTGACTGAAACAGGACATAGATAATTAGAATAGACAGAGCATCAGGATGACAGTAATTGAATGAAACACGACATAGATAATTAGAATGGACAGAGGATCAGGATGATAGTAATTGACTGAAACAGGACATAGATAATTAGAATGGACAGAGGATCAGGATGATAGTTATTGACTGAAACAGGACATAGATAATTAGAATAGACAGAGGATCAGGATGATAGGAATTGACTGAAACAGGACATAGATAATTAGAATGTTCAGAGAATCAGGATGATAGTAATTGACTGAAACAGGACATTGATAATTAGAATGGACAGAGGTTCAGGATGATAGTAATTGACTGAAACAGGACATAGATAATTAGAATAGACAGAGGATCAGGATGACAGTAATTGACTGAAACAGGACATTGATAATTAGAATGGACAGAGGTTCAGGATGATAGTAATTGACTGAAACAGGACATAGATAATTAGAATAGACAGAGGATCAGGATGATAGTAATTGACTGAAACAGGACATTGATAATTAGAATGGACAGAGGTTCAGGATGATAGTAATTGACTGAAGCAGGACATAGATAATTAGAATAGACAGAGGATCAGGATGACAGTAATTGAATGAAACACGACATAGATAATTAGAATGGACAGAGGATCAGGATGATAGTAATTGACTGAAACAGGACCTAGATAATTAGAATAGACAGAGGATCAGGATGATAGTTATTGACTGAAACAGGACATAGATAATTAGAATAGACAGAGGATCAGGATGATAGGAATTGACTGAAACAGGACATAGATAATTAGAATGTTCAGAGGATCAGGATGATAGTAATTGACTGAAACAGGACATAGATAATTAGTATAGACAGAGGATCAGGATGATAGTAATTGACTGAAACAGGACATAGATAATTAGAATGGACAGAGGATCAGGATGATAGTAATTGACTGAAACAGGACATAGATAATTAGAATGGACAGAGGATCAGGATGATAGTAATTGACTGAAACAGGACATCGATAATTAGAATGGACAGAGGATCAGGATGATAGTAATTGACTGAAACAGGACACAGATAATTAGAATAGACAGAGGATCAGGATGATAGTAATTGACTGAAACAGGACATAGATAATTAGAATGGACAGAGTATCAGGATGATAGTAATTGACTGAAACAGGACATAGATAATTAGAATGGACAGAGGATCAGGATGATAGTAATTGACTGAAACAGGACATAGATAATTAGAATAGACAGAGGATCAGGATGACAGTAATTGACTGAAACAGGACATAGATAATTAGAATGGACAGAGGATCAGGATGATAGTAATTGACTGAAACAGGACACAGATAATTAGAATGGACAGAGGATCAGGATGATAGTAATTGACTGAAACAGGACATAGATAATTAGAATAGACAGAGGATCAGGATGATAGTAATTGACTGAAACAGGACATAGATAATTAGAATGGACAGAGGATCAGGATGACAGTAATTGACTGAAACAGGACATAGAGAATTAGAATAGACAGAGGATCAGGATGATAGTAATTGACTGAAACAGGACACAGATAATTAGAATGGACAGAGGATCAGGATGATAGTAATTGACTGAAACAGGACATAGATAATTAGAATAGACAGAGGATCAGGATGATAGTAATTGACTGAAACAGGACACAGATAATTAGAATGGACAGAGGATCAGGATGATAGTAATTGACTGTTAAAGGACACAGATAATTAGAATGGACAGAGGATCAGGATGATAGTAATTGACTGAAACAGGGCACAGATAATTGGAATAGACAGAGGATCAGGATGATTGTAATTGAATGAAACAGGACATAGATAATTAAAATGGACAGAGGATCAGGATGATAGTAATTGACTGAAACAGGACATAGATTATTAGAATGGACAGAGGATCAGGATGATAGTAATTGACTGAAACAGGACACAGATAATTAGAATAGACAGAGGATCAGGATGATTGTAATTGACTGAAACAGGACATAGATAATTAGAATGGACAGAGGATCAGGATGATAGTAATTGACTGAAAAAGGACACAGATAATTACAATGGACAGAGGATGAGGATGATAGTAATTGACTGAAACAGGATATAGATAATTAGAATGGACAGAGGATCAGGATGATAGTAATTGACTGAAAAAGGACACAGATAATTAGAATAGACAGAGGATCAGGATGATAGTAATTGACTGAAACAGGACACAGATTATTAGAATGGACAGAGGATCAGGATGATAGTTATTGACTGAAACAGGACACAGATAATTAGAATAGGCAGAGGATCAGGATGATAGTAATTGACTGAAACAGGACATAGATCATTAGAATGGACAGAGGATCAGGATGATAGTAATTGACTGAAACAGGACATAGATAATTAGAATAGACAGAGGATCAGGATGATAGTAAGTGACTGAAACAGGACACAGATAATTAGAATGGGCAGAGGATCAGGATGATAGTAATTGACTGAAAAAGGACACAGATAATTAGAATGGACAGAGGATCAGGATGATAGTAATTGACTGAAACAGGACACAGATAATTAGAATAGACAGAGGATCAGGATGATTGTAATTGACTGAAACAGGACATAGATAATTAAAATGGACAGAGGATCAGGATGATAGTAATTGACTGAAACAGGACATAGATAATTAGAATGGACAGAGGATCAGGATGATAGTAATTGACTGAAACAGGACATAGATTATTAGAATGGACAGAGGATCAGGATGATAGTAATTGACTGAAACAGGACACAGATAATTAGAATAGACAGAGGATCAGTATGATTGTAATTGACTGAAACAGGACATAGATAATTAGAATGGACAGAGGATCAGGATGATAGTAATTGACTGAAAAAGGACACAGATAATTAGAATGGACAGAGGATGAGGATGATAGTAATTGACTGAAACAGGACATAGATAATTAGAATAGACAGAGGATCAGGATGATAGTAATTGACTGAAACAGGACACAGATAATTAGAATGGACAGAGGATCAGGATGATAGTAATTGACTGAAACAGGACATGGTTAATTAGAATAGACAGACAGTCAGGATGATAGTAATTGACTGAAACAGGACATAGATAATTAGAATAGACAGACAGTCATGATGATAGTAATTGACTGAAACAGGACATCGATAATTAGAATAGACAGAGGATCAGGATGATAGTAATTGACTGTAACAGGACATAGAAAATTAGAATGGACAGAGGATCAGGATGATAGTAATTGACTGAAACAGGACATAGATAATTAACATGGACAGTGGATCAGGATGATTGTAATTGACTGAAACAGGACATAGATAATTAGAATGGACAGAGGATCAGGATGATAGTAATTGACTGAAACAGGACATAGATAATTACAAAGGAGAGAGGATCAGGATGATAGTAATTGACAGAAACAGGACATAGATAATTAGAATGGACAGAGGATCAGGATGATAGTAATTGACTGAAACAGGACATAGATAATTAGAATGGACAGAGGATCAGGATGATAGTAATTGACTGAAACAGGACATAGATTATTAGAATGGACAGAGGATCAGGATGATAGTAATTGACTGAAACAGGACACAGATAATTAGAATAGACAGAGGATCAGTATGATTGTAATTGACTGAAACAGGACATAGATAATTAGAATGGACAGAGGATCAGGATGATAGTAATTGACTGAAAAAGGACACAGATAATTAGAATCGACAGAGGATGAGGATGATAGTAATTGACTGAAACAGGACATAGATAATTAGAATAGACAGAGGATCAGGATGATAGTAATTGACTGAAACAGGACACAGATAATTAGAATGGACAGAGGATCAGGATGATAGTAATTGACTGAAACAGGACATAGTTAATTAGAATAGACAGAGGATCAGGATGATAGTAATTGACTGAAACAGGACATAGATAATTAGAATAGACAGACAGTCAGGATGATAGTAATTGACTGAAACAGGACATGGATAATTAGAATAGACAGAGGATCAGGATGATAGTAATTGACTGAAACAGGACATAGAAAATTAGAATGGACAGAGGATCAGGATGATAGTAATTGACTGAAACAGGACATAGATAATTAACATGGACAGTGGATCAGGATGATTGTAATTGACTGAAACAGGACATAGATAATTAGAATGGACAGAGGATCAGGATGATAGTAATTGACTGAAACAGGACATAGATAATTACAAAGGAGAGAGGATCAGGATGATAGTAATTGACAGAAACAGGACATAGATAATTAGAATGGACAGAGGATCAGGATGATAGTATTTGACTGAAACAGGACATAGATAATTACAAAGGAGAGAGGATCAGGATGATAGTAATTGAGAGAAACAGGACACAGATAATTAGAATGGACAGAGGATCAGGATGATAGTAATTGACAGAAACAGGACATAGATAATTAACATGGACAGAGGATCAGGGTGATAGTAATTGACTGAAACAGGACATTGATAATTAGAATGGACAGAGGTTCAGGATGATAGTAATTGACTGAAACAGGACATAGATAATTAGAATAGACAGAGGATCAGGATGATAGTAATTGACTGAAACAGGACATAGATAATTAGAATAGACAGAGGATCAGGATGACAGTAATTGAATGAAACACGACATAGATAATTAGAATGGACAGAGGATCAAGATGATATTAATTGACTGAAACAGGACATAGATAATTAGAATGGACAGAGGATCAGGATGATAGTTATTGACTGAAACAGGACATAGATAATTAGAATAGACAGAGGATCAGGATGATAGGAATTGACTGAAACAGGACATAGATAATTAGAATGTTCAGAGAATCAGGATGATAGTAATTGACTGAAACAGGACATTGATAATTAGAATGGACAGAGGTTCAGGATGATAGTAATTGACTGAAACAGGACATAGATAATTAACATGGACAGTGGATCAGGATGATAGTAATTGACAGAAACAGGACATAGATAATTAGAATGGACAGAGGATCAGGATGATAGTAATTGACTGAAACAGGACATAGATAATTACAAAGGAGAGAGGATCAGGATGATAGTAATTGACAGAAACAGGACACAGATAATTAGAATGGACAGAGGATCAGGATGATAGTAATTGACAGAAACAGGACATAGATAATTAACATGGACAGAGGATCAGGGTGATAGTAATTGACTGAAACAGGACATTGATAATTAGAATGGACAGAGGTTCAGGATGATAGTAATTGACTGAAACAGGACATAGATAATTAGAATAGACAGAGGATCAGGATGACAGTAATTGAATGAAACACGACATAGATAATTAGAATGGACAGAGGATCAGGATGATAGTAATTGACTGAAACAGGACATAGATAATTAGAATGGACAGAGGATCAGGATGATAGTTATTGACTGAAACAGGACATAGATAATTAGAATAGACAGAGGATCAGGATGATAGGAATTGACTGAAACAGGACATAGATAATTAGAATGTTCAGAGAATCAGGATGATAGTAATTGACTGAAACAGGACATTGATAATTAGAATGGACAGAGGTTCAGGATGATAGTAATTGACTGAAACAGGACATAGATAATTAGAATAGACAGAGGATCAGGATGACAGTAATTGACTGAAACAGGACATTGATAATTAGAATGGACAGAGGTTCAGGATGATAGTAATTGACTGAAACAGGACATAGATAATTAGAATAGACAGAGGATCAGGATGATAGTAATTGACTGAAACAGGACATTGATAATTAGAATGGACAGAGGTTCAGGATGATAGTAATTGACTGAAGCAGGACATAGATAACTAGAATAGACATAGGATCAGGATGACAGTAATTGAATTAAACACGACATAGATAATTAGAATGGACAGAGGATCAGGATGATAGTAATTGACTGAAACAGGACCTAGATAATTAGAATAGACAGAGGATCAGGATGATAGTTATTGACTGAAACAGGACATAGATAATTAGAATAGACAGAGGATCAGGATGATAGGAATTGACTGAAACAGGACATAGATAATTAGAATGTTCAGAGGATCAGGATGATAGTAATTGACTGAAACAGGACATAGATAATTAGAATAGACAGAGGATCAGGATGATAGTAATTGACTGAAACAGGACATAGATAATTTGAATGGACAGAGGATCAGGATGATAGTAATTGACTGAAATAGGACATAGATAATTAGAATGGACAGAGGATCAGGATGATAGTAATTGACTGAAACAGGACATCGATAATTAGAATGGACAGAGGATCAGGATGATAGTAATTGACTGAAACAGGACACAGATAATTAGAATAGACAGAGGATCAGGATGATAGTAATTGACTGAAACAGGACATAGATAGAATTAGAATGGACAGAGGATCATGATGATAGTAATTGACTGAAACAGGACATAGATAATTAGAATGGACAGAGGATCAGGATGATAGTAATTGACTGAAACAGGACATAGATAATTAGAATAGACAGAGGATCAGGATGACAGTAATTGACTGAAACAGGACATAGATAATTAGAATGGACAGAGGATCAGGATGATAGTAATTGACTGAAACAGGACACAGATAATTAGAATGGACAGAGGATCAGGATGATAGTAATTGACTGAAACAGGACATAGATAATTAGAATAGACAGAGGATCAGGATGATAGTAATTGACTGAAACAGGACATAGATAATTAGAATGGACAGAGGATCAGGATGACAGTAATTGACTGAAACAGGACATAGAGAATTAGAATAGACAGAGGATCAGGATGATAGTAATTGACTGAAACAGGACACAGATAATTAGAATGGACAGAGGATCAGGATGATAGTAATTGACTGAAACAGGACATAGATAATTAGAATAGACAGAGGATCAGGATGATAGTAATTGACTGAAACAGGACACAGATAATTAGAATGGACAGAGGATCAGGATGATAGTAATTGACTGTTAAAGGACACAGATAATTAGAATGGACAGAGGATCAGGATGATAGTAATTGACTGAAACAGGGCACAGATAATTGGAATAGACAGAGGATCAGGATGATTGTAATTGAATGAAACAGGACATAGATAATTAAAATGGACAGAGGATCAGGATGATAGTAATTGACTGAAACAGGACATAGATTATTAGAATGGACAGAGGATCAGGATGATAGTAATTGACTGAAACAGGACACAGATAATTAGAATAGACAGAGGATCAGGATGATTGTAATTGACTGAAACAGGACATAGATAATTAGAATGGACAGAGGATCAGGATGATAGTAATTGACTGAAAAAGGACACAGATAATTAGAATGGACAGAGGATGAGGATGATAGTAATTGACTGAAACAGGACATAGATAATTAGAATGGACAGAGGATCAGGATGATAGTAATTGACTGAAAAAGGACACAGATAATTAGAATAGACAGAGGATCAGGATGATAGTAATTGACTGAAACAGGACACAGATTATTAGAATGGACAGAGGATCAGGATGATAGTAATTGACTCAAACAGGACACAGATAATTAGAATAGGCAGAGGATCAGGATGATAGTAATTGACTGAAACAGGACATAGATCATTAGAATGGACAGAGGATCAGGATGATAGTATTTGACTGAAACAGGACATAGATAATTAGAATAGACAGAGGATCAGGATGATAGTAATTGACTGAAACAGGACACAGATAATTAGAATGGACAGAGGATCAGGATGATAGTAATTGACTGAAAAAGGACACAGATAATTAGAATGGACAGAGGATCAGGATGATAGTAATTGACTGAAACAGGACACAGATAATTAGAATAGACAGAGGATCAGGATGATTGTAATTGACTGAAACAGGACATAGATAATTAAAATGGACAGAGGATCAGGAGGATAGTAATTGACTGAAACAGGACATAGATAATTAGAATGGACAGAGGATCAGGATGATATTAATTGACTGAAACAGGACATAGATTATTAGAATGGACAGAGGATCAGGATGATAGTAATTGACTGAAACAGGACACAGATAATTAGAATAGACAGAGGATCAGGATGATTGTAATTGACTGAAACAGGTCATAGATAATTAGAATGGACAGAGGATCAGGATGATAGTAATTGACTGAAAAAGGACACAGATAATTAGAATCGACAGAGGATGAGGATGATAGTAATTGACTGAAACAGGACATAGATAATTAGAATGGACAGAGGATCAGGATGATAGTAATTGACTGAAACAGGACACAGATAATTAGAATAGACAGAGGATCAGGATGATTGTAATTGACTGAAACAGGACATAGATAATTAGAATGGACAGAGGATCAGGATGATAGTAATTGACTGAAAAAGGACACAGATAATTAGAATCGACAGAGGATGAGGATGAAAGTAATTGACTGAAACAGGACATAGATAATTAGAATGGACAGAGGATCAGGATGATAGTAATTGACTGAAACAGGACATAGATAATTAGAATAGACAGAGGATCAGGATGATAGTAATTGACTGAAACAGGACATAGATAATTAGAATAGACAGAGGATCAGGATGATAGTAATTGACTGAAACAGGACATAGATTATTAGAATGGACAGAGGATCAGGATGATGGTAATTGACTGAAACAGGACACAGATAATTAGAATAGACAGAGGATCAGGATGATAGTAATTGAATGAAACAGGACATAGATCATTAGAATGGACAGAGGATCAGGATGATAGTAATTGACTGAAACAGGACATAGATAATTAGAATAGACAGAGAGTCAGGATGATAGTAATTGACTGAAACAGGACATAGATAATTAGAATGGACAGAGGATCAGGATGATAGTAATTGACTGAAACAGGACATAGATTATTAGAATAGACGGAGGATCAGGATGATAGTAATTGACTGAAACAGGACATAGATAATTAGAATAGACAGAGAATCAGGATGATAGTAATTGACTGAAACAGGACATGGAGAATTAGAATGGACAGAGGATCAGGATGATAGTAATTGACTGAAACAGGACATAGATAATTAGAATAGACAGAGGATCAGGATGATAGTAATTGACTGAAACAGGACATAGATAATTAGAATAGACAGAGGATCAGGATGATAGTAATTGTCAGAAACAGGACATAGATAATTAGAATAGACAGAGGATCAGGATGATAGTAATTGACTGAAACAGGACATAGATAATTAGAATAGATAGAGAGTCAGGATGATAGTAATTGACTGAAACAGGACATAGATAATTAGAATGGACAGAGGATCAGGATGATAGTAATTGACTGAAACAGTACATAGATTATTAGAATGGACAGAGGATCAGGATGATAGTAATTGACTGAAACAGGACATAGATAATTAGAATGGACAGAGGATCAGGATGATAGTAATTGACTGAAACAGGACATAGATAATTAGAATAGACAGAGGATGAGGATGATAGTAATTGACTGAAACAGGACATAGATAATTAGAATGGACAGAGGATCAGGATGATAGTAATTGACTGAAACAGGACATAGATAATTAGAATGGAAAGAGGATCAGGATGATAGTAATTGACTGAAACAGGACATTGATAATTAGAATAGACAGAGGATCATGATGATAGTAATTGACTGAAAAAGGACACAGATAATTAGAATGGACAGAGGATCAGGATGATAGTAATTGACTGAAACAGGACACAGATAATTAGAATAGACAGAGGATCAGGATGATTGTAATTGACTGAAACAGGACATAGATAATTAAAATGGACAGAGGATCAGGATGATAGTAATTGACTGAAACAGGACATAGATAATTAGAATGGACAGAGGATCAGGATGATAGTAATTGACTGAAACAGGACATAGATTATTAGAATGGACAGAGGATCAGGATGATAGTAATTGACTGAAACAGGACACAGATAATTAGAATAGACAGAGGATCAGGATGATTGTAATTGACTGAAACAGGACATAGATAATTAGAATGGACAGATGATCAGGATGATAGTAATTGACTGAAAAAGGACACAGATAATTAGAATGGACAGAGGATGAGGATGATAGTAATTGACTGAAACAGGACATAGATAATTAGAATGGACAGAGGATCAGGATGATAGTAATTGACTGAAACAGGACATAGATAATTAGAATAGACAGAGGATCAGGCTGATAGTAATTGACTGAAACAGGACATAGATAATTAGAATAGACAGAGGATCAGGATGATAGTAATTGACTGAAACAGGACATAGATAATTCGAATGGACAGAGGATAAGGATGATAGTAATTGACTGAAACAGGACATAGATTATTAGAATGGACAGAGGATCAGGATGATGGTAATTGACTGAAACATGACACAGATAATTAGAATAGACAGAGGATCAGGATGATAGTAATTGACTGAAACAGGACACAGATAATTAGAATAGACAGAGAGTCAGGATGATAGTAATTGACTGAAACAGGACATAGATAATTAGAATGGACAGAGGATCAGGATGATAGTAATTGACTGAAACAGGACATAGATAATTAGAATGGACAGAGGATCAGGATGATAGTAATTGACTGAAACAGGACATAGATAATTAGAATGTTCAGAGGATCAGGATGATAGTAATTGACTGAAACAGGACATAGATAATTAGAATAGACAGAGGATCAGGATGATAGTAATTGACTGAAACAGGACAGAGATAATTAGAATGGACAGAGGATCAGGATGATAGTAATTGACTGAAACAGGACATAGATAATTAGAATAGACAGAGGATCAGGATGACAGTAATTGACTGAAACAGAACACAGATAATTAGAATGGACAGAGGATCAGGATGATAGTAATTGACTGAAAAAGGACACAGATAATTAGAATGGACATAGGATCAGGATGATAGTAATTGACTGAAACAGGACACAGATAATTAGAATAGACAGAGGATCATGATGATAGTAATTGACTGAAAAAGGACACAGATAATTAGAATGGACAGAGGATCAGGATGATAGTAATTGACTGAAACAGGACACAGATAATTAGAATAGACAGAGGATCAGGATGATAGTAATTGACTGAAACAGGACATAGATAATTAGAATGGACAGAGGATCAGGATGATAGTAATTGACTGAAACAGGACATAGATAATTAGAATAGACAGAGGATCAGGATGATAGTAATTGACTGAAACAGGACATAGATAATTAGAATGGACAGAGGATCAGGATGATAGTTATTGACTGAAACAGGACATAGATTATTAGAATGGACAGAGGATCAGGATGATAGTAATTGACTGAAACAGGACACAGATAATTAGAATAGACAGAGGATCAGGATGATTGTAATTGACTGAAACAGGACATAGATAATTAGAATGGACAGATGATCAGGATGATAGTAATTGACTGAAAAAGGACACAGATAATTAGAATGGACAGAGGATGAGGATGATAGTAATTGACTGAAACAGGACATAGATAATTAGAATGGACAGAGATCAGGATGATAGTAATTGACTGAAACAGGACATAGATAATTAGAATAGACAGAGGATCAGGCTGATAGTAATTGACTGAAACAGGACATAGATAATTAGAATAGACAGAGGATCAGGATGATAGCAATTGACTGAAACAGGACATAGATAATTAGAATGGACAGAGGATCAGGATGATAGTAATTGACTGAAACAGGACATAGATTATTAGAATGGACAGAGGATCAGGATGATGGTAATTGACTGAAACATGACACTGATAATTAGAATAGACAGAGGATCAGGATGATAGTAATTGACTGAAACAGGACACAGATAATTAGAATAGACAGAGAGTCAGGATGATAGTAATTGACTGAAACAGGACATAGATAATTAGAATGGACAGAGGATCAGGATGATAGTAATTGACTGAAACAGGACATAGATAATTAGAATGGACAGAGGATCAGGATGATAGTAATTGACTGAAACAGGACATAGACAATTAGAATGTTCAGAGGATCAGGATGATAGTAATTGACTGAAACAGGACATAGATAATTAGAATAGACAGAGGATCAGGATGATAGTAATTGACTGAAACAGGACATAGATAATTAGAATGGACAGAGGATCAGGATGATAGTAATTGACTGAAACAGGACATAGATTATTAGAATGGACAGAGGATCAGGATGATAGTAATTGACTGAAACAGGACACAGATAATTAGAATAGACAGAGGATCAGGATGATAGTAATTGACTGAAACAGGACATAGATCATAAGAATGGACAGAGGATCAGGATGATAGTAATTGACTGAAACAGGACATAGATAATTAGAATAGACAGAGGATCAGGATGATAGTAATTGACTGAAACAGGACAGAGATAATTAGAATGGACAGAGGATCAGGATGATAGTAATTGACTGAAAAAGGACACAGATAATTAGAATGGACAGAGGATCAGGATGATATTAATTGACTGAAACAGGACATAGATAATTAGAATGGACAGAGGATCAGGATGATAGTAATTGACTGAAACAGGACATAGATAATTAGAATAGACAGAGGATCAGGATGATAGTAATTGACTGAAACAGGACATAGATAATTAGAATAGACAGAGGATCAGGATGATAGTAATTGACTGAAACAGGACATAGATAATTAGAATAGACAGAGGATCAGGATGATAGTAATTGACTGAAACAGGACATAGATAATTAGAATGGACAGAGGACCAGGATGATAGTAATTGACTGAAAAAGGACATAGATAAATAGAATGGACAGAGGATCAGGATGATAGTAATTGACTGAAACAGGACATAGATAATTAGAATGGACAGAGGATCAGGATGATATTAATTGACTGAAACAGGACATAGATAACTAGAATAGACAGAGGATCAGGATGATAGTAATTGACTGAAACAGGACATAGATAATTAAAATAGACAGAGGATCAGGATGATAGTAATTGACTGAAACAGGACATAGATCATAAGAATGGACAGAGGATCAGGATGATAGTAATTGACTGAAACAGGACATAGATAATTAGAATAGACAGAGGATCAGGATGATAGTAATTGACTGAATCACGACATAGATAATTAGAATGGACAGAGGATCAGGATGATATTAATTGACTGAAACAGGACATAGATCATAAGAATGGACAGAGGATCAGGATGATAGTAATTGACTGAAACACGACATAGATAATTAGAATGGACAGAGGATCAGGATGATATTAATTGACTGAAACAGGACATAGATAATTAAAATAGACAGAGGATCAGGATGATAGTAATTGACTGAAACAGGACATAGATCATAAGAATGGACAGAGGATCAGGATGATAGTAATTGACTGAAACAGGACAAAGATAATTAGAATAGACAGAGGATCAGGATGATAGTAATTGACTGAAACAGGACATAGATAATTAGAATGGACAGAGGATCAGGATGATATTAATTGACTGAAACAGGACATAAATCATAAGAATGGACAGAGGATCAGGATGATAGTAATTGACTGAAACACGACATAGATAATTAGAATGGACAGAGGATCAGGATGATATTAATTGACTGAAACAGGACATAGATCATAAGAATGGACAGAGGATCAGGATGATAGTAATTGACTGAAACAGGATAGAGATAATTAGAATGGACAGAGGATCAGGATGATAGTAATTGACTGAAACAGGACACAGATAATTAGAATGGACAGAGGATCAGGATGATATTAATTGACTGAAACAGGACATAGATAATTAGAATAGACAGAGGATCAGGATGATAGTAATTGACTGAAACAGGACATAGATAATTAGAATAGACAGAGGATCAGGATGATAATAATTGACTGAAACAGGACATAGATAATTAGAATAGACAGAGGATCAGGATGATAGTAATTGACTGAAACAGGACATAGATAATTAGAATAGACAGAGGATCAGGATGATAGTAATTGACTGAAAGAGGACATAGATCATAAGAATGGACAGAGGATCAGGATGATAGTAATTGACTGAAACAGGACATAGATAATTAGAATAGACAGAGGATCAGGATGATAGTAATTGACTGAAACAGGACATAGATCATAAGAATGTACAGAGGATCAGGATGATAGTAATTGACTGAAACAGGATATAGATAATTAGAATGGACAGAGGAACAGGATGATAGTAATTGACTGAAACAGGACACAGATAATTAGAATGGACAGAGGATCAGGATGATATTAATTGACTGAAACAGGACATAGATAATTAGAATAGACAGAGGATCAGGATGATAGTAATTGACTGAAACAGGACATAGATAATTAGAATGGACAGAGGATCAGGATGATAGTAATTGACTGAAACAGGATATAGATAATTAGAATGGACAGAGGATCAGGATGATAGTAATTGACTGAAACAGGACACAGATAATTAGAATGGACAGAGGATCAGGATGATATTAATTGACTGAAACAGGACATAGATAATTAGAATAGACAGAGGATCAGGATGATAGTAATTGACTGAAACAGGACATAGATAATTAGAATAGACAGAGGATCAGGATGATAATAATTGACTGAAACAGGACATAGATAATTAGAATAGACAGAGGATCAGGATGATAGTAATTGACTGAAACAGGACATAGATAATTAGAATAGACAGAGGATCAGGATGATAGTAATTGACTGAAACAGGACATAGATCATAAGAATGGACAGAGGATCAGGATGATAGTAATTGACTGAAACAGGACATAGATAATTAGAATAGACAGAGGATCAGGATGATAGTAATTGACTGAAACAGGACATAGATCATAAGAATGGACAGAGGATCTGGATGATAGTAATTGACTGAAACAGGACATAGATAATTAGAATAGACAGAGGATCAGGATGATAGTAATTGACTTAAGCAGGACATAGATCATAAGAATGGACAGAGGATAAGGATGATAGTTATTGACTGAAACAGGACATAGATAATTAGAATGGACAGAGGATCAGGATGATAGTAATTGACTGAAACAGGACATAGATAATTAGAATAGACAGAGGATCAGGATGATAGTAATTGACTGAAACAGGACATAGATCATAAGAATGGACAGAGGATCAGGATGATAGTAATTGACTGAAACAGGACATAGATAATTAGAATAGACAGAGGATCAGGATGATAGTAATTGACTGAAACAGGACACAGATAATTAGAATGGACAGAGGATCAGGATGATAGGAATTGACTGAAACAGGACATAGATAATTAGAATGGACAGAGGATCAGGATGATAGTAATTGACTGAAACAGGACACAGATAATTAGAATAGACAGAGGATCAGGATGATTGTAATTGACTGAAACAGGACATAGATAATTAGAATGGACAGAGGATCAGGATGATAGTAATTGACTGAAAAAGGACACAGATAATTAGAATGGACAGAGGATGAGGATGATAGTAATTGACTGAAACAGGACATAGATAATTAGAATAGACAGAGGATCAGGATGATAGTAATTGACTGAAACAGGACATAGATCATAAGAATGGACAGAGGATCAGGATGATAGTAATTGACTGAAACAGGACATAGATAATTAGAATGGACAGAGGATCAGGATGATAGTAATTGACTGAAACAGGACATAGATAATTAGAATAGACAGAGGATCAGGATGATAGTAATTGACTGAAACAGGACATAGATAATTAGAATAGACAGAGGATCAGGATGATATTAATTGACTGAAACAGGACATAGATAATTAGAATAGACAGAGGATCAGGATGATAGTAATTGACTGAAACAGGACATAGATAATTAGAATAGACAGTGGATCAGGATGATAGTAATTGACTGAAACAGGACATAGATCATAAGAATGGACAGATGATCAGGATGATAGTAATTGACTGAAACAGGACATAGATAATTAGAATAGACAGAGGATCAGGATGATAGTAATTGACTGAAACAGGACATAGATAATTAGAATAGACAGTGGATCAGGATGATAGTAATTGACTGAACCAGGACATAGATCATAAGAATGGACAGAGGATCAGGATGATAGTAATTGACTGAAACAGGACATAGATAATTAGAATAGACAGAGGATCAGGATGATAGTAATTGACTGAAACAGGACATAGATCATAAGAATGGACAGAGGATCAGGATGATAGTAATTGACTGAAACAGGACACAGATAATTAGAATAGACAGAGGATCAGGATGACAGTAATTGACTGAAACAGGACATAGATCATAAGAATGGACAGAGGATCAGGATGATAGTAATTGACTGAAACAGGACATAGGTAATTAGAATGGACAGAGGATCAGGATGATAGTAATTGACTGAAACAGGACATAGATAATTAGAATAGACAGAGGATCAGGATGATAGTAATTGACTGAAACAGGACATAGATCATAAGAATGGACAGAGGATCAGGATGATAGTAATTGACTGAAACAGGACATAGATAAATAGAATAGACAGAGGATCAGGATGATAGTAATTGACTGAAACAGGGCACAGATAATTAGAATGGACAGAGGATCAGGATGATAGTAATTGACTGAAACAGGACATAGATAATTAGAATGGACAGCGGATCAGGATGATAGTAATTGACTGAAACAGGACACAGATAATTAGAATGGACAGAGGATCAGGATGATTGTAATTGACTGAAACAGGACATAGATAATTAGAATGGACAGAGGATCAGGATGATATTAATTGACTGAAAAAGGACACAGATAATTAGAATGGACAGAGGATGAGGATGATAGTAATTGACTGAAACAGGACATAGATAATTAGAATAGACAGAGGATCAGGATGATAGTAATTGACTGAAACAGGACATAGATAATTAGAATAGACAGAGGATCAGGATGATAGTAATTGACTGAAACAGGACATAGATCATAAGAATGGACAGAGGATCAGGATGATAGTAATTGACTGAAACAGGACATAGATAATTAGAATGGACAGAGGATCAGGATGATAGTAATTGACTGAAACAGGACATAGATAATTAGAATAGATAGAGGATCAGGATGATAGTAATTGACTGAAACAGGACATAGATCATAAGAATGGACCGAGGATCAGGATGATAGCAATTGACTGAAACAGGACATAGATAATTAGAATAGACAGAGGATCAGGATGATAGTAATTGACTGAAACAGGACACAGATAATTAGAATGGACAGAGGATCAGGATGATAGTAATTGACTGAAACAGGACATAGATAATTAGAATGGACAGAGGATCAGGATGATAGTAATTGACTGAAACAGGACATAGATAATTAGAATGGACAGAGGATCAGGATGATAGTAATTGACTGAAACAGAACAGAGATAATTAGAATGGACAGAGGATCAGGATGATAGTAATTGACTGAAACAGGACATAGATAATTAGAATAGACAGAGGATCAGGATGATAGTAATTGACTGAAACAGGACATAGATCATAAGAATGGACAGAGGATCAGGATGATAGTAATTGACTGAAACAGGACATAGATAATTAGAATAGACAGAGGATCAGGATGATAGTAAATGACTGAAACAGGACATAGATCATAAGAATGGACAGAGGATCAGGATGATAGTAATTGACTGAAACAGGACATAGATAATTAGAATGGACAGAGGATCAGGATGTTAGTAATTGACTGAAACAGGACATAGATAATTAGAATAGACAGAGGATCAGGATGATAGTAATTGACTGAAACAGGACATAGATCATAAGAATGGACAGAGGATCAGGATGATAGTAATTGACTGAAACAGGACATAGATAATTAGAATAGACAGAGGATCAGGATGATAGTAATTGACTGAAACAGGACACAGATAATTAGAATGGACAGAGGATCAGGATGATAGTAATTGACTGAAACAGGACATAGATAATTAGAATGGACAGAGGATCAGGATGATAGTAATTGACTGAAACAGGACACAGATAATTAGAATAGACAGAGGATCAGGATGATTGTAATTGACTGAAACAGGACATAGATAATTAGAATGGACAGAGGATCAGGATGATAGTAATTGACTGAAAAAGGACACAGATAATTAGAATGGACAGAGGATGAGGATGATAGTAATTGACTGAAACAGGACATAGATAATTAGAATGGACAGAGGATCAGGATGCTAGTAATTGACTGAAACAGGACATAGATAATTAGAATAGACAGAGGATCAGGATGATAGTAATTGACTGAAACAGGACATAGATAATTGGAATAGACAGAGGATCAGGATGATATTAATTGACTGAAAAAGGACACAGATAATTAGAATAGACAGAGGATCAGGATGATAGTAATTGACTGAAACAGGACATAGATTATTAGAATGGACAGAGGATCAGGATGATGGTAATTGACTGAAACATGACACAGATAATTAGAATAGACAGAGGATGAGGATGATAGTAATTGACTGAAACAGGACATAGATAATTAGAATAGACAGAGGATGAGGATGATAGTAATTGACTGAAACAGGACATAGATAATTAGAATAGACAGAGAGTCAGGATGATAGTAATTGACTGAAACAGGACATAGATAATTAGAATGGACAGAGGATCAGGATGACAGTAATTGACTGAAACAGGACATAGAGAATTAGAATAGACAGAGGATCAGGATGATAGTAATTGACTGAAACAGGACACAGATAATTAGAATGGACAGAGGATCAGGATGACAGTAATTGACTGAAACAGGACATAGATAATTAGAATAGACAGAGGATCAGGATGATAGTAATTGACTGAAACAGGACACAGATAATTAGAATGGACAGAGGATCAGGATGACAGTAATTGACTGTTAAAGGACACAGATAATTAGAATGGACAGAGGATCAGGATGATAGTAATTGACTGAAACAGGGCACAGATAATTAGAATAGACAGAGGATCAGGATGATTGTAATTGACTGAAACAGGACATAGATAATTAAAATGGACAGAGGATCAGGATGATAGTAATTGACTGAAACAGGACATAGATAATTAGAATGGACAGAGGATCAGGATGATAGTAATTGACTGAAACAGGACATAGATTATTAGAATGGACAGAGGATCAGGATGATAGTAATTGACTGAAACAGGACATAGATAATTAGAATAGACAGAGGATCAGGATGATAGTAATTGACTGAAACAGGACATAGATAATTAGAATAGACAGAGGATCAGGATGATATTAATTGACTGAAAAAGGACACAGATAATTAGAATAGACAGAGGATCAGGATGATAGTAATTGACTGAAACAGGACATAGATTATTAGAATGGACAGAGGATCAGGATGATGGTAATTGACTGAAACGTGACACAGATAATTAGAATAGACAGAGGATGAGGATGATAGTAATTGACTGAAACAGGACATAGATAATTAGAATAGACAGAGGATGAGGATGATAGTAATTGACTGAAACAGGACATAGATAATTAGAACAGACAGAGAGTCAGGATGATAGTAATTGACTGAAACAGGACATAGATAATTAGAATAGACAGAGGATCAGGATGATAGTAATTGACTGAAACAGGACATAGATATTTAGAATGGACAGAGGATCAGGATGACAGTAATTGACTGAAACAGGACATTGAGAATTAGAATAGACAGAGGATCAGGATGATAGTAATTGACTGAAACAGGACACAGATAATTAGAATGGACAGAGGATCAGGATGACAGTAATTGACTGAAACAGGACATAGATAATTAGAATAGACAGAGGATCAGGATGATAGTAATTGACTGAAACAGGACACAGATAATTAGAATGGACAGAGGATCAGGATGATAGTAATTGACTGTTAAAGGACACAGATAATTAGAATGGACAGAGGATCAGGATGATAGTAATTGACTGAAACAGGGCACAGATAATTAGAATAGACTGAGGATCAGGATGATTGTAATTGACTGAAACAGGACATAGATAATTAAAATGGACAGAGGATCAGGATGATAGTAATTGACTGAAACAGGACATAGATAATTAGAATGGACAGAGGATCAGGATGATAGTAATTGACTGAAACAGGACATAGATTATTAGAATGGACAGAGGATCAGGATGATAGTAATTGACTGAAACAGGACACAGATAATTAGAATAGACAGAGGATCAGGATGATTGTAATTGACTGAAACAGGACATAGATAATTAGAATGGACAGAGGATCAGGATGATAGTAATTGACTGAAAAAGGACACAGATAATTAGAATGGACAGAGGATGAGGATGATAGTAATTGACTGAAACAGGACATAGATAATTAGAATGGACAGAGGATCAGGATGATAGTAATTGACTGAAAAAGGACACAGATAATTAGAATAGACAGAGGATCAGGATGATAGTAATTGACTGAAACAGGACATAGATTATTAGAATGGACAGAGGATCAGGATGATAGTAATTGACTGAAACAGGACACAGATAATTAGAATAGACAGAGGATCAGGATGATAGTAATTGACTGAAACAGGACATAGATCATTAGAATGGACAGAGGATCAGGATGATAGTAATTGACTGAAACAGGACATAGATAATTAGAATAGACAGAGGATCAGGATGATAGTAATTGACTGAAACAGGACACAGATAATTAGAATGGACAGAGGATCAGGATGATAGTAATTGACTGAAAAAGGACACAGATAATTAGAATGGACAGAGGATCAGGATGATAGTAATTGACTGAAACAGGACACAGATAATTAGAATAGACAGAGGATCAGGATGATAGTAATTGACTGAAAAAGGACACAGATAATTAGAATGGACAGAGGATCAGGATGATAGTAATTGACTGAAACAGGACACAGATAATTAAAAATAGACAGAGGATCAGGATGATTGTAATTGACTGAAACAGGACATAGATAATTAAAATGGACAGAGGATCAGGATGATAGTAATTGACTGAAACAGGACATAGATAATTAGAATGGACAGAGGATCAGGATGATAGTAATTGACTGAAACAGGACATAGATTATTAGAATGGACAGAGGATCAGGATGATAGTAATTGACTGAAACAGGACACAGATAATTAGAATAGACAGAGGATCAGGATGATTGTAATTGACTGAAACAGGACATAGATAATTAGAATGGACAGAGGATCAGGATGATAGTAATTGACTGAAACAGGACATAGATAATTAGAATGGACAGAGGATCAGGATGATAGTAATTGACTGAAACAGGACATAGATAATTAGAATAGACAGAGGATCAGGCTGATAGTTATTGACTGAAACAGGACATAGATAATTAGAATAGACAGAGGATCAGGATGATAGTAATTGACTGAAACAGGACATAGATAATTAGAATGGACAGAGGATCAGGATGATAGTAATTGACTGAAACGGGACATAGATTATTAGAATGGACAGAGGATCAGGATGATGTTAATTGACTGAAACATTACACAGATAATTAGAATAGACAGAGGATCAGGATGATAGTAATTGACTGAAACAGGACAAAGATAATTAGAATAGACAGAGAGTCAGGATGATAGTAATTGACTGAAACAGGACATAGATAATTAGAATGGACAGAGGATCAGGATGATAGTAATTGACTGAAACAGGACATAGATTATTAGAATGGACAGAGGATCAGGATGATGGTAATTGACTGAAACATTACACAGATAATTAGAATAGACAGAGGATCAGGATGATAGTAATTGACTGAAACAGGACAAAGATAATTAGAATAGACAGAGAGTCAGGATGATAGTAATTGACTGAAACAGGACATAGATAATTAGAATGGACAGAGGATCAGGATGATAGTAATTGACTGAAACAGGACATAGATAATTAGAATGGACAGAGGATCAGGATGATAGTAATTGACTGAAACAGGACAGAGATAATTAGAATGGACAGAGGATCAGGATGATAGTAATTGACTGAAACAGGACATAGATAATTAGAATAGACAGAGGATCAGGATGATAGAAATTGACTGAAACAGGACAGAGATAATTAGAATGGACAGAGGATCAGGATGATAGTAATTGACTGAAACAGGACATAGATTATTAGAATGGACAGAGGATCAGGATGATAGTAATTGACTGAAACAGGACACAGATAATTAGAATAGACAGAGGATCAGGATGATAGTAATTGACTGAAACAGGACATAGATCATAAGAATGGACAGAGGATCAGGATGATAGTAATTGACTGAAACAGGACATAGATAATTAGAATAGACAGAGGATCAGGATGATATTAATTGACTGAAAAAGGACACAGATAATTAGAATAGACAGAGGATCAGGATGATAATAATTGACTGAAACAGGACATAGATTATTAGAATGGACAGAGGATCAGGATGATGGTAATTGACTGAAACATGACACAGATAATTAGAATAGACAGAGGATGAGGATGATAGTAATTGACTGAAACAGGACATAGATAATTAGAATAGACAGAGGATGAGGATGATAGTAATTGACTGAAACAGGACATAGATAATTAGAATAGACAGAGAGTCAGGATGATAGTAATTGACTGAAACAGGACATAGATAATTAGAATGGACAGAGGATCAGGATGATAGTAATTGACTGAAACAGGACATAGATAATTAGAATGGACAGAGGATCAGGATGACAGTAATTGACTGAAACAGGACATAGAGAATTAGAATAGACAGAGGATCAGGATGATAGTAATTGACTGAAACAGGACACAGATAATTAGAATAGACAGAGGATCAGGATGATTGTAATTGACTGAAACAGAACATAGATAATTAAAATGGACAGAGGATCAGGATGATAGTAATTGACTGAAACAGGACATAGATAATTAGAATGGACAGAGGATCAGGATGATAGTAATTGACTGAAACAGGACATAGATTATTAGAATGGACAGAGGATCAGGATGATAGTAATTGACTGAAACAGGACACAGATAATTAGAATAGACAGAGGATCAGGATGATTGTAATTGACTGAAACAGGACATAGATAATTAGAATGGACAGAGGATCAGGATGATAGTAATTGACTGAAACAGGACATAGATAATTAGAATGGACAGAGGATCAGGATGATAGTAATTGACTGAAACAGGACATAGATAATTAGAATAGACAGAGGATCAGGCTGATAGTTATTGACTGAAACAGGACATAGATAATTAGAATAGACAGAGGATCAGGATGATAGTAATTGACTGAAACAGGACATAGATAATTAGAATGGACAGAGGATCAGGATGATAGTAATTGACTGAAACAGGACATAGATTATTAGAATGGACAGAGGATCAGGATGATGTTAATTGACTGAAACATTACACAGATAATTAGAATAGACAGAGGATCAGGATAATAGTAATTGACTGAAACAGGACAAAGATAATTAGAATAGACAGAGAGTCAGGATGATAGTAATTGACTGAAACAGGACATAGATAATTAGAATGGACAGAGGATCAGGATGATAGTAATTGACTGAAACAGGACATAGATTATTAGAATGGACAGAGGATCAGGATGATGGTAATTGACTGAAACATTACACAGATAATTAGAATAGACAGAGGATCAGGATGATAGTAATTGACTGAAACAGGACAAAGATAATTAGAATAGACAGAGAGTCAGGATGATAGTAATTGACTGAAACAGGACATAGATAATTAGAATGGACAGAGGATCAGGATGATAGTAATTGACTGAAACAGGACATAGATAATTAGAATGGACTGAGGATCAGGATGATAGTAATTGACTGAAACAGGACAGAGATAATTAGAATGGACAGAGGATCAGGATGATAGTAATTGACTGAAACAGGACATAGATAATTAGAATAGACAGAGGATCAGGATGATAGTAATTGACTGAAACAGGACAGAGATAATTAGAATGGACAGAGGATCAGGATGATAGTAATTGACTGAAACAGGACATAGATTATTAGAATGGACAGAGGATCAGGATGATAGTAATTGACTGAAACAGGACACAGATAATTAGAATAGACAGAGGATCAGGATGATAGTAATTGACTGAAACAGGACATAGATCATAAGAATGGACAGAGGATCAGGATGATAGTAATTGACTGAAACAGGACATAGATAATTAGAATAGACAGAGGATCAGGATGATATTAATTGACTGAAAAAGGACACAGATAATTAGAATAGACAGAGGATCAGGATGATAGTAATTGACTGAAACAGGACATAGATTATTAGAATGGACAGAGGATCAGGATGATGGTAATTGACCGAAACATGACACAGATAATTAGAATAGACAGAGGATGAGGATGATAGTAATTGACTGAAACAGGACATAGATAATTAGAATAGACAGAGGATGAGGATGATAGTAATTGACTGAAACAGGACATAGATAATTAGAATAGACAGAGAGTCAGGATGATAGTAATTGACTGAAACAGGACATAGATAATTAGAATAGACAGAGGATCAGGATGATAGTAATTGACTGAAACAGGACATAGATAATTAGAATGGACAGAGGATCAGGATGACAGTAATTGACTGAAACAGGACATAGAGAATTAGAATAGACTGAGGATCAGGATGATAGTAATTGACTGAAACAGGACACAGATAATTAGAATGGACAGAGGATCAGGATGACAATAATTGACTGAAACAGGACATAGTTAATTAGAATAGACAGAGGATCAGGATGATAGTAATTGACTGAAACAGGGCACAGATAATTAGAATAGACAGAGGATCAGGATGATTGTAATTGACTGAAACAGGACATAGATAATTAAAATGGACAGAGGATCAGGATGATAGTAATTGACTGAAAAAGGACACAGATAATTAGAATGGAAAGAGGATGAGGATGATAGTAATTGACTGAAACAGGACATAGATAATTAGAATGGACAGAGGATCAGGATGATAGTAATTGACTGAAAAAGGACACAGATAATTAGAATAGACAGAGGATCAGGATGATAGTAATTGACTGAAACAGGACATAGATTATTAGAATGGACAGAGGATCAGGATGATAGTAATTGACTGAAACAGGACACAGATAATTAGAATAGACAGAGGATCAGGATGATAGTAATTGACTGAAACAGGACATCGATAATTAGAATGGACAGAGGATCAGGATGATAGTAATTGACTGAAACAGGACATAGATTATTAGAATAGACAGAGGATCAGGATGATAGTAATTGACTGAAACAGGACACAGATAATTAGAATGGACAGCGGATCAGGATGATAGTAATTGACTGAAAAAGGACACAGATAATTAGAATGGACAGAGGATCAGGATGATAGTAATTGACTGAAACAGGACACAGATAATTAGAATAGACAGAGGATCAGGATGATTGTAATTGACTGAAACAGGACATAGATAATTAAAATGGACAGAGGATCAGGATGATAGTAATTGACTGAAACAGGACATAGATAATTAGAATGGACAGAGGATCAGGATGATAGTAATTGACTGAAACAGGACATAGATTATTAGAATGGACAGAGGATCAGGATGATAGTAATTGACTGAAACAGGACACAGATAATTAGAATAGACAGAGGATCAGGATGATTGTAATTGACTGAAACAGGACATAGATAATTAGAATGGACAGAGGATCAGGATGATAGTAATTGACTGAAAAAGGACATAGATAATTAGAATAGACAGAGGATCAGGATGATAGTAATTGACTGAAACAGGACATAGATTATTAGAATGGACAGAGGATCAGGATGATGGTAATTGACTGAAACATGACACAGATAATTAGAATAGACAGAGGATGAGGATGATAGTAATTGACTGAAACAGGACATAGATAATTAGAATAGACAGAGGATGAGGATGATAGTAATTGACTGAAACAGGACATAGATAATTAGAATAGACAGAGAGTCAGGATGATAGTAATTGACTGAAACAGGACATAGATAATTAGAATAGACAGAGGATCAGGATGATAGTAATTGACTGAAACAGGACATAGATAATTAGAATGGACAGAGGATCAGGATGACAGTAATTGACTGAAACAGGACATAGAGAATTAGAATAGACAGAGGATCAGGATGATAGTAATTGACTGAAACAGGACACAGATAATTAGAATGGACAGAGGATCAGGATGACAGTAATTGACTGAAACAGGACATAGATAATTAGAATAGACAGAGGATCAGGATGATAGTAATTGACTGAAACAGGACACAGATAATTAGAATGGACAGAGGATCAGGATGATAGTAATTGACTGTTAAAGGACACAGATAATTAGAATGGACAGAGGATCAGGATGATAGTAATTGACTGAAACAGGGCACAGATAATTAGAATAGACAGAGGATCAGGATGATTGTAATTGACTGAAACAGGACATAGATAATTAAAATGGACAGAGGATCAGGATGATAGTAATTGACTGAAAAAGGACACAGATAATTAGAATGGAAAGAGGATGAGGATGATAGTAATTGACTGAAACAGGACATAGATAATTAGAATGGACAGAGGATCAGGATGATAGTAATTGACTGAAAAAGGACACAGATAATTAGAATAGACAGAGGATCAGGATGATAGTAATTGACTGAAACAGGACATAGATTATTAGAATGGACAGAGGATCAGGATGATAGTAATTGACTGAAACAGGACACAGATAATTAGAATAGACAGAGGATCAGGATGATAGTAATTGACTGAAACAGGACATCGATAATTAGAATGGACAGAGGATCAGGATGATAGTAATTGACTGAAACAGGACATAGATTATTAGAATAGACAGAGGATCAGGATGATAGTAATTGACTGAAACAGGACACAGATAATTAGAATGGACAGAGGATCAGGATGATAGTAATTGACTGAAAAAGGACACAGATAATTAGAATGGACAGAGGATCAGGATGATAGTAATTGACTGAAACAGGACACAGATAATTAGAATAGACAGAGGATCAGGATGACAGTAATTGACTGAAAAAGGACACAGATAATTAGAATGGACAGAGGATCAGGATGATAGTAATTGACTGAAACAGGACACAGATAATTAGAATAGACAGAGGATCAGGATGATTGTAATTGACTGAAACAGGACATAGATAATTAAAATGGACAGAGGATCAGGATGATAGTAATTGACTGAAACAGGACATAGATAATTAGAATGGACAGAGGATCAGGATGATAGTAATTGACTGAAACAGGACATAGATAATTAGAATGGACAGAGGATCAGGATGATAGTAATTGACTGAAACAGGACATCGATAATTAGAATGGACAGAGGATCAGGATGATAGTAATTGACTGAAACAGGACATAGATTATTAGAATAGACAGAGGATCAGGATGATAGTAATTGACTGAAACAGGACATAGATAATTAGAATGGACAGAGGATCAGGATGATAGTAATTGACTGAAACAGGACATAGATAATTAGAATGGACAGAGGATCAGGATGATAGTAATTGACTGAAACAGGACATAGATAATTAGAATGGACAGAGGATCAGGATGATAGTAATTGACTGAAACAGGACATAGATAATTAGAATGGACAGAGGATCAGGATGATAGTAATTGACTGAAACAGGACATAGATAATTAGAATGGACAGAGGATCAGGATGATAGTAATTGACTGAAACAGGACATCGATAATTAGAATGGACAGAGGATCAGGATGATAGTAATTGACTGAAACAGGACATAGATAATTAGAATGGACAGAGGATCAGGATGATAGTAATTGACTGAAACAGGACATCGATAATTAGAATGGACAGAGGATCAGGATGATAGTAATTGACTGAAACAGGACATAGATTATTAGAATAGACAGAGGATCAGGATGATATTAATTGACTGAAACAGGACACAGATAATTAGAATAGACAGAGGATCAGGATGATAGTAATTGACTGAAACAGGACAAAGATAATTAGAATAGACAGAGAGTCAGGATGATAGTAATTGACTGAAACAGGACATAGATAATTAGAATGGACAGAGGATCAGGATGATAGTAATTGACTGAAACAGGACATAGATAATTAGAATGGACAGAGGATCAGGATGATAGTAATTGACTGAAACAGGACATCGATAATTAGAATGGACAGAGGATCAGGATGATAGTAATTGACTGAAACAGGACATAGATTATTAGAATAGACAGAGGATCAGGATGATATTAATTGACTGAAACAGGACACAGATAATTAGAATGGACAGAGGATCAGGATGATAGTAATTGACTGAAACAGGACATAGATTATTAGAATAGACAGAGGATCAGGATGATATTAATTGACTGAAACAGGACACAGATAATTAGAATAGACAGAGGATCAGGATGATAGTAATTGACTGAAACAGGACAAAGATAATTAGAATAGACAGAGAGTCAGGATGATAGTAATTGACTGAAACAGGACATAGATAATTAGAATGGACAGAGGATCAGGATGATAGTAATTGACTGAAACAGGACATAGATAATTAGAATGGACAGAGGATCAGGATGATAGTAATTGACTGAAACAGGACATCGATAATTAGAATGGACAGAGGATCAGGATGATAGTAATTGACTGAAACAGGACATAGATTATTAGAATAGACAGAGGATCAGGATGATATTAATTGACTGAAACAGGACACAGATAATTAGAATAGACAGAGGATCAGGATGATAGTAATTGACTGAAACAGGACAAAGATAATTAGAATAGACAGAGAGTCAGGATGATAGTAATTGACTGAAACAGGACATAGATAATTAGAATGGACAGAGGATCAGGATGATAGTAATTGACTGAAACAGGACATAGATAATTAGAATGGACTGAGGATCAGGATGATAGTAATTGACTGAAACAGGACAGAGATAATTAGAATGGACAGAGGATCAGGATGATAGTAATTGACTGAAACAGGACATAGATAATTAGAATAGACAGAGGATCAGGATGATAGTAATTGACTGAAACAGGACAGAGATAATTAGAATGGACAGAGGATCAGGATGATAGTAATTGACTGAAACAGGACATAGATTATTAGAATGGACAGAGGATCAGGATGATAGTAATTGACTGAAACAGGACACAGATAATTAGAATAGACAGAGGATCAGGATGATAGTAATTGACTGAAACAGGACATAGATCATAAGAATGGACAGAGGATCAGGATGATAGTAATTGACTGAAACAGGACATAGATAATTAGAATAGACAGAGGATCAGGATGATATTAATTGACTGAAAAAGGACACAGATAATTAGAATAGACAGAGGATCAGGATGATAGTAATTGACTGAAACAGGACATAGATTATTAGAATGGACAGAGGATCAGGATGATGGTAATTGACCGAAACATGACACAGATAATTAGAATAGACAGAGGATGAGGATGATAGTAATTGACTGAAACAGGACATAGATAATTAGAATAGACAGAGGATGAGGATGATAGTAATTGACTGAAACAGGACATAGATAATTAGAATAGACAGAGAGTCAGGATGATAGTAATTGACTGAAACAGGACATAGATAATTAGAATAGACAGAGGATCAGGATGATAGTAATTGACTGAAACAGGACATAGATAATTAGAATGGACAGAGGATCAGGATGACAGTAATTGACTGAAACAGGACATAGAGAATTAGAATAGACTGAGGATCAGGATGATAGTAATTGACTGAAACAGGACACAGATAATTAGAATGGACAGAGGATCAGGATGACAATAATTGACTGAAACAGGACATAGTTAATTAGAATAGACAGAGGATCAGGATGATAGTAATTGACTGAAACAGGGCACAGATAATTAGAATAGACAGAGGATCAGGATGATTGTAATTGACTGAAACAGGACATAGATAATTAAAATGGACAGAGGATCAGGATGATAGTAATTGACTGAAAAAGGACACAGATAATTAGAATGGAAAGAGGATGAGGATGATAGTAATTGACTGAAACAGGACATAGATAATTAGAATGGACAGAGGATCAGGATGATAGTAATTGACTGAAAAAGGACACAGATAATTAGAATAGACAGAGGATCAGGATGATAGTAATTGACTGAAACAGGACATAGATTATTAGAATGGACAGAGGATCAGGATGATAGTAATTGACTGAAACAGGACACAGATAATTAGAATAGACAGAGGATCAGGATGATAGTAATTGACTGAAACAGGACATCGATAATTAGAATGGACAGAGGATCAGGATGATAGTAATTGACTGAAACAGGACATAGATTATTAGAATAGACAGAGGATCAGGATGATAGTAATTGACTGAAACAGGACACAGATAATTAGAATGGACAGCGGATCAGGATGATAGTAATTGACTGAAAAAGGACACAGATAATTAGAATGGACAGAGGATCAGGATGATAGTAATTGACTGAAACAGGACACAGATAATTAGAATAGACAGAGGATCAGGATGATAGTAATTGACTGAAAAAGGACACAGATAATTAGAATGGACAGAGGATCAGGATGATAGTAATTGACTGAAACAGGACACAGATAATTAGAATAGACAGAGGATCAGGATGATTGTAATTGACTGAAACAGGACATAGATAATTAAAATGGACAGAGGATCAGGATGATAGTAATTGACTGAAACAGGACATAGATAATTAGAATGGACAGAGGATCAGGATGATAGTAATTGACTGAAACAGGACATAGATTATTAGAATGGACAGAGGATCAGGATGATAGTAATTGACTGAAACAGGACACAGATAATTAGAATAGACAGAGGATCAGGATGATTGTAATTGACTGAAACAGGACATAGATAATTAGAATGGACAGAGGATCAGGATGATAGTAATTGACTGAAAAAGGACATAGATAATTAGAATAGACAGAGGATCAGGATGATAGTAATTGACTGAAACAGGACATAGATTATTAGAATGGACAGAGGATCAGGATGATGGTAATTGACTGAAACATGACACAGATAATTAGAATAGACAGAGGATGAGGATGATAGTAATTGACTGAAACAGGACATAGATAATTAGAATAGACAGAGGATGAGGATGATAGTAATTGACTGAAACAGGACATAGATAATTAGAATAGACAGAGAGTCAGGATGATAGTAATTGACTGAAACAGGACATAGATAATTAGAATAGACAGAGGATCAGGATGATAGTAATTGACTGAAACAGGACATAGATAATTAGAATGGACAGAGGATCAGGATGACAGTAATTGACTGAAACAGGACATAGAGAATTAGAATAGACAGAGGATCAGGATGATAGTAATTGACTGAAACAGGACACAGATAATTAGAATGGACAGAGGATCAGGATGACAGTAATTGACTGAAACAGGACATAGATAATTAGAATAGACAGAGGATCAGGATGATAGTAATTGACTGAAACAGGACACAGATAATTAGAATGGACAGAGGATCAGGATGATAGTAATTGACTGTTAAAGGACACAGATAATTAGAATGGACAGAGGATCAGGATGATAGTAATTGACTGAAACAGGGCACAGATAATTAGAATAGACAGAGGATCAGGATGATTGTAATTGACTGAAACAGGACATAGATAATTAAAATGGACAGAGGATCAGGATGATAGTAATTGACTGAAAAAGGACACAGATAATTAGAATGGAAAGAGGATGAGGATGATAGTAATTGACTGAAACAGGACATAGATAATTAGAATGGACAGAGGATCAGGATGATAGTAATTGACTGAAAAAGGACACAGATAATTAGAATAGACAGAGGATCAGGATGATAGTAATTGACTGAAACAGGACATAGATTATTAGAATGGACAGAGGATCAGGATGATAGTAATTGACTGAAACAGGACACAGATAATTAGAATAGACAGAGGATCAGGATGATAGTAATTGACTGAAACAGGACATCGATAATTAGAATGGACAGAGGATCAGGATGATAGTAATTGACTGAAACAGGACATAGATTATTAGAATAGACAGAGGATCAGGATGATAGTAATTGACTGAAACAGGACACAGATAATTAGAATGGACAGAGGATCAGGATGATAGTAATTGACTGAAAAAGGACACAGATAATTAGAATGGACAGAGGATCAGGATGATAGTAATTGACTGAAACAGGACACAGATAATTAGAATAGACAGAGGATCAGGATGACAGTAATTGACTGAAAAAGGACACAGATAATTAGAATGGACAGAGGATCAGGATGATAGTAATTGACTGAAACAGGACACAGATAATTAGAATAGACAGAGGATCAGGATGATTGTAATTGACTGAAACAGGACATAGATAATTAAAATGGACAGAGGATCAGGATGATAGTAATTGACTGAAACAGGACATAGATAATTAGAATGGACAGAGGATCAGGATGATAGTAATTGACTGAAACAGGACATAGATAATTAGAATGGACAGAGGATCAGGATGATAGTAATTGACTGAAACAGGACATCGATAATTAGAATGGACAGAGGATCAGGATGATAGTAATTGACTGAAACAGGACATAGATTATTAGAATAGACAGAGGATCAGGATGATAGTAATTGACTGAAACAGGACATAGATAATTAGAATGGACAGAGGATCAGGATGATAGTAATTGACTGAAACAGGACATAGATAATTAGAATGGACAGAGGATCAGGATGATAGTAATTGACTGAAACAGGACATAGATAATTAGAATGGACAGAGGATCAGGATGATAGTAATTGACTGAAACAGGACATAGATAATTAGAATGGACAGAGGATCAGGATGATAGTAATTGACTGAAACAGGACATAGATAATTAGAATGGACAGAGGATCAGGATGATAGTAATTGACTGAAACAGGACATCGATAATTAGAATGGACAGAGGATCAGGATGATAGTAATTGACTGAAACAGGACATAGATAATTAGAATGGACAGAGGATCAGGATGATAGTAATTGACTGAAACAGGACATCGATAATTAGAATGGACAGAGGATCAGGATGATAGTAATTGACTGAAACAGGACATAGATTATTAGAATAGACAGAGGATCAGGATGATATTAATTGACTGAAACAGGACACAGATAATTAGAATAGACAGAGGATCAGGATGATAGTAATTGACTGAAACAGGACATCGATAATTAGAATGGACAGAGGATCAGGATGATAGTAATTGACTGAAACAGGACATAGATTATTAGAATAGACAGAGGATCAGGATGATAGTAATTGACTGAAACAGGACACAGATAATTAGAATGGACAGCGGATCAGGATGATAGTAATTGACTGAAACAGGACATAGATAATTAGAATGGACAGAGGATCAGGATGATAGTAATTGACTGAAACAGGACATAGATAATTAGAATGGACAGAGGATCAGGATGATAGTAATTGACTGAAACAGGACATCGATAATTAGAATGGACAGAGGATCAGGATGATAGTAATTGACTGAAACAGGACATAGATAATTAGAATGGACAGAGGATCAGGATGATAGTAATTGACTGAAACAGGACATCGATAATTAGAATGGACAGAGGATCAGGATGATAGTAATTGACTGAAACAGGACATAGATTATTAGAATAGACAGAGGATCAGGATGATATTAATTGACTGAAACAGGACACAGATAATTAGAATAGACAGAGGATCAGGATGATAGTAATTGACTGAAACAGGACATCGATAATTAGAATGGACAGAGGATCAGGATGATAGTAATTGACTGAAACAGGACATAGATTATTAGAATAGACAGAGGATCAGGATGATAGTAATTGACTGAAACAGGACACAGATAATTAGAATGGACAGCGGATCAGGATGATAGTAATTGACTGAAAAAGGACACAGATAATTAGAATGGACAGAGGATCAGGATGATAGTAATTGACTGAAACAGGACACAGATAATTAGAATAGACAGAGGATCAGGATGATAGTAATTGACTGAAAAAGGACACAGATAATTAGAATGGACAGAGGATCAGGATGATAGTAATTGACTGAAACAGGACACAGATAATTAGAATAGACAGAGGATCAGGATGATTGTAATTGACTGAAACAGGACATAGATAATTAAAATGGACAGAGGATCAGGATGATAGTAATTGACTGAAACAGGACATAGATAATTAGAATGGACAGAGGATCAGGATGATAGTAATTGACTGAAACAGGACATAGATTATTAGAATGGACAGAGGATCAGGATGATAGTAATTGACTGAAACAGGACACAGATAATTAGAATAGACAGAGGATCAGGATGATTGTAATTGACTGAAACAGGACATAGATAATTAGAATGGACAGAGGATCAGGATGATAGTAATTGACTGAAAAAGGACATAGATAATTAGAATAGACAGAGGATCAGGATGATATTAATTGACTGAAAAAGGACACAGATAATTAGAATAGACAGAGGATCAGGATGATAGTAATTGACTGAAACAGGACATAGATTATTAGAATGGACAGAGGATCAGGATGATGGTAATTGACTGAAACATGACACAGATAATTAGAATAGACAGAGGATGAGGATGATAGTAATTGACTGAAACAGGACATAGATAATTAGAATAGACAGAGGATGAGGATGATAGTAATTGACTGAAACAGGACATAGATAATTAGAATAGACAGAGAGTCAGGATGATAGTAATTGACTGAAACAGGACATAGATAATTAGAATAGACAGAGGATCAGGATGATAGTAATTGACTGAAACAGGACATAGATAATTAGAATGGACAGAGGATCAGGATGACAGTAATTGACTGAAACAGGACATAGAGAATTAGAATAGACAGAGGATCAGGATGATAGTAATTGACTGAAACAGGACACAGATAATTAGAATGGACAGAGGATCAGGATGACAGTAATTGACTGAAACAGGACATAGATAATTAGAATAGACAGAGGATCAGGATGATAGTAATTGACTGAAACAGGACACAGATAATTAGAATGGACAGAGGATCAGGATGATAGTAATTGACTGTTAAAGGACACAGATAATTAGAATGGACAGAGGATCAGGATGATAGTAATTGACTGAAACAGGGCACAGATAATTAGAATAGACAGAGGATCAGGATGATTGTAATTGACTGAAACAGGACATAGATAATTAAAATGGACAGAGGATCAGGATGATAGTAATTGACTGAAAAAGGACACAGATAATTAGAATGGAAAGAGGATGAGGATGATAGTAATTGACTGAAACAGGACATAGATAATTAGAATGGACAGAGGATCAGGATGATAGTAATTGACTGAAAAAGGACACAGATAATTAGAATAGACAGAGGATCAGGATGATAGTAATTGACTGAAACAGGACATAGATTATTAGAATGGACAGAGGATCAGGATGATAGTAATTGACTGAAACAGGACACAGATAATTAGAATAGACAGAGGATCAGGATGATAGTAATTGACTGAAACAGGACATCGATAATTAGAATGGACAGAGGATCAGGATGATAGTAATTGACTGAAACAGGACATAGATTATTAGAATAGACAGAGGATCAGGATGATAGTAATTGACTGAAACAGGACACAGATAATTAGAATGGACAGAGGATCAGGATGATAGTAATTGACTGAAAAAGGACACAGATAATTAGAATGGACAGAGGATCAGGATGATAGTAATTGACTGAAACAGGACACAGATAATTAGAATAGACAGAGGATCAGGATGACAGTAATTGACTGAAAAAGGACACAGATAATTAGAATGGACAGAGGATCAGGATGATAGTAATTGACTGAAACAGGACACAGATAATTAGAATAGACAGAGGATCAGGATGATTGTAATTGACTGAAACAGGACATAGATAATTAAAATGGACAGAGGATCAGGATGATAGTAATTGACTGAAACAGGACATAGATAATTAGAATGGACAGAGGATCAGGATGATAGTAATTGACTGAAACAGGACATAGATTATTAGAATGGACAGAGGATCAGGATGATAGTAATTGACTGAAATAGGACACAGATAATTAGAATAGACAGAGGATCAGGATGATTGTAATTGACTGAAACAGGACATAGATAATTAGAATGGACAGAGGATCAGGATGATAGTAATTGACTGAAAAAGGACACAGATAATAAGAATGGACAGAGGATGAGGATGATAGTAATTGACTGAAACAGGACATAGATAATTAGAATGGACAGAGGATCAGGATGATAGTAATTGACTGAAACAGGACATAGATAATTAGAATAGACAGAGGATCAGGCTGATAGTAATTGACTGAAACAGGACATAGATAATTAGAATAGACAGAGGATCAGGATGATAGTAATTGACTGAAACAGGACATAGATAATTGGAATGGACAGAGGATCAGGATGATAGTAATTGACTGAAACAGGACATAGATAATTAGAATAGACAGAGGATCAGGATGATAGTAATTGACTGAAACAGGACATAGATAATTAGAATAGACAGAGGATCAGGATGATAGTAATTGACTGAAACAGGACATAGATAATTAGAATAGACAGAGGATCAGGATGATAGTAATTGACTGAAACAGGACATAGATAATTAGAATAGACAGAGGATCAGGATGATAGTAATTGACTGAAACAGGACATAGATCATAAGAATGGACAGAGGATCAGGATGATAGTAATTGACTGAAACAGGACATAGATAATTAGAATAGACAGAGGATCAGGATGATAGTAATTGACTGAAACAGGACATAGATCATAAGAATGGACAGAGGATCAGGATGATAGTAATTGACTGAAACAGGACATAGATCATAAGAATGGACAGAGGATCAGGATGATAGTAATTGACTGAAACAGGACATAGATCATAAGAATGGACAGAGGATCAGGATGATAGTAATTGACTGAAACAGGACATAGATAATTAGAATAGACAGAGGATCAGGATGATAGTAATTGACTGAAACAGGACATAGATAATTAGAATAGACAGAGGATCAGGATGATAGTAATTGACTGAAACAGGACATAGATCATAAGAATGGACAGAGGATCAGGATGATAGTAATTGACTGAAACAGGACATAGATAATTAGAATAGACAGAGGATCAGGATGATAGTAATTGACTGAAACAGGACATAGATCATAAGCTTGGACAGAGGATCAGGATGATAGTAATTGACTGAAACAGGACATAGATAATTAGAATGGACAGAGGATCAGGATGATAGTAATTGACTGAAACAGGACATAGATAATTAGAATGGACAGAGGATCAGGATGATAGTAATTGACTGAAACAGGACACAGATAATTAGAATGGACAGAGGATCAGGATGATAGTAATTGACTGAAACAGGACATAGATAATTAGAATGGACAGAGGATCAGGATGATAGTAATTGACTGAAACAGGACACAGATAATTAGAATAGACAGAGGATCAGGATGATTGTAATTGACTGAAACAGGACATAGATAATTAGAATGGACAGAGGATCAGGATGATAGTAATTGACTGAAAAAGGACAGAGATAATTAGAATGGACAGAGGATGAGGATGATAGTAATTGACTGAAACAGGACATAGATAATTAGAATAGACAGAGGATCAGGATGATAGTAATTGACTGAAACAGGACATAGATAATTAGAATAGACAGAGGATCAGTATGATAGTAATTGACTGAAACAGGACATAGATCATAAGAATGGACAGAGGATCAGGATGATAGTAATTGACTGAAACAGGACATAGATAATTAGAATAGACAGAGGATCAGGATGATAGTAATTGACTGAAACAGGACATAGATCATAAGAATGGACAGAGGGTCAGGATGATAGTAATTGACTGAAACAGGACATAGATAATTAGAATGGACAGAGGATCAGGATGATAGTAATTGACTGAAACAGGACATAGATAATTAGAATAGACAGAGGATCAGGATGATAGTAATTGACTGAAACAGGACATAGATCATAAGAATGGACAGAGGATCAGGATGATAGGAATTGACTGAAACAGGACATAGATAATTAGAATAGACAGAGGATCAGGATGATAGTAATTGACTGAAACAGGGCACAGATAATTAGAATGGACAGAGGATCAGGATGATAGTAATTGACTGAAACAGGACATAGATAATTAGAATGGACAGAGGATCAGGATGATAGTAATTGACTGAAACAGGACACAGATAATTAGAATAGACAGAGGATCAGGATGATTGTAATTGACTGAAACAGGACATAGATAATTAGAATGGACAGAGGATCAGGATGATAGTAATTGACTGAAAAAGGACACAGATAATTAGAATGGACAGAGGATGAGGATGATAGTAATTGACTGAAACAGGACATAGATAATTAGAATGGACAGAGGATCAGGATGATAGTAATTGACTGAAACAGGACATAGATAATTAGAATGGACAGAGGATCAGGATGATAGTAATTGACTGAAACAGGACATAGATAATTAGAATGGACAGAGGATCAGGATGATAGTAATTGACTGAAACAGGACATAGATAATTAGAATAGACAGAGGATCAGGATGATAGTAATTGACTGAAACAGGACATAGATAATTAGAATAGACAGAGGATCAGGATGATAGTAATTGACTGAAACAGGACATTGATAATTAGAATGGACAGAGGATCAGGATGATAGTAATTGACTGAAAAAGGACATAGATAATTAGAATAGACAGAGGATCAGGATGATAGTAATTGACTGAAACAGGACATAGATAATTAGAATAGACAGAGGATCAGGATGATAGTAATTGACTGAAACAGGACATAGATAATTCGAATAGACAGAGGATCAGGATGATAGTAATTGACTAAAACAGGACATTGATAATTAGAATGGACAGAGGATCAGGATGATAGCAATTGACTGAAAAAGGACATAGATAATTAGAATAGACAGAGGATCAGGATGATAGTAATTGACTGAAACAGGACATAGATAATTAGAATAGATAGAGGATCAGGATGATAGTAATTGACTGAAACAGGACATAGATAATTAGAATAGACAGAGGATCAGGATGATATTAATTGACTGAAAAAGGACATAGATAATTAGAATAGACAGAGGATCAGGATGATAGTAATTGACTGAAACAGGACATAGATAATTAGAATAGATAGAGGATCAGGATGATAGTAATTGACTGAAACAGGACATAGATAATTAGAATGGACAGAGGATCAGGATGATAGTAATTGACTGAAAAAGGACACAGATAATTAGAATAGACAGAGGATCAGGATGATATTAATTGACTGAAAAAGGACACAGATAATTAGAATAGACAGAGGATCAGGATGATATTAATTGACTGAAACAGGACATAGATAATTAGATTGTTCAGAGGATCAGGATGATAGTAATTGACTGAAACAGGACATAGATAATTAGAATAGACAGAGGATCAGGATGATAGTAATTGACTGAAACAGGACATAGATAATTAGAATAGATAGAGGATCAGGATGATAGTAATTGACTGAAACAGGACATAGATAATTAGAATAGATAGAGGATCAGGATGATAGTAATTGACTGAAACAGGACACAGATAATTAGAATAGACAGAGGATCAGGATGATAGTAATTGACTGAAACAGGACATAGATAATTAGAATAGATAGAGGATCAGGATGATAGTAATTGACTGAAACAGGACATAGATAATTAGAATGTTCAGAGGATCAGGATGATAGTAATTGACTGAAACAGGACATAGATAATTAGAATAGACAGAGGATCTGGATGATAGTAATTGACTGAAACAGGACATTGATAATTAGAATAGACAGAGGATCAGGATGATATTAATTGACTGAAACAGGACATAGATAATTAGAATGTTCAGAGGATCAGGATGATAGTAATTGACTGAAACAGGACATAGATAATTAGAATAGACAGAGGATCAGGATGATAGTAATTGACTGAAAAAGGACATAGATAATTAGAATAGACTGAGGATCAGGATGATAGTAATTGACTGAAACAGGACATAGATAATTAGAATGTTCAGAGGATCAGGATGATAGTAATTGACTGAAACAGGACATAGATAATTAGAATAGACAGAGGATCAGGATGATAGTAATTGACTGAAACAGGACATAGATAATTAGAATGGACAGAGGATCAGGATGATAGTAATTGTCTGAAACAGGACATAGATAATTAGAATAGACAGAGGATCAGGATGATAGTAATTGACTGAAACAGGACATAGATAATTAGAATGTTCAGAGGATCAGGATGATAGTAATTGACTGAAACAGGACATAGATAATTAGAATAGACAGAGGATCAGGATGATAGTAATTGACTGAAACAGGACATAGATAATTAGAATGTTCAGAGGATCAGGATGATAGTAATTGACTGAAACAGGACATAGATAATTAGAATAGACAGAGGATCAGGATGATAGTAATTGACTGAAACAGGACATAGATAATTAGAATGTTCAGAGGATCAGGATGATAGTAATTGACTGAAACATGACATAGATAATTAGAATAGACAGAGGATCAGGATGATAGTAATTGACTGAAACAGGACATTGATAATTAGAATAGACAGAGGATCAGGATGATATTAATTGACTGAAACAGGACATAGATAATTAGAATGTTCAGAGGATCAGGATGATAGTAATTGACTGAAACAGGACATAGATAATTAGAATAGACAGAGGATCAGGATGATAGTAATTGACTGAAAAAGGACACAGATAATTAGAATAGACAGAGGATCAGGATGATAGTAATTGACTGAAACATGACTTAGATAATTAGAATGTTCAGAGGATCAGGATGATAGTAATTGACTGAAACAGGACATAGATAATTAGAATAGACAGAGGATCAGGATGATAGTAATTGAATAAAACAGGACATAGATAATTAGAATGTTCAGAGGATCAGGATGATAGTAATTGACTGAAACAGGACATAGATAATTAGAATAGACAGAGGATCAGGATGATAGTAATTGACTGAAACAGGACATAGATAATTAGAATGTTCAGAGGATCAGGATGATAGTAATTGACTGAAACAGGACATAGATAATTAGAATAGACAGAGGATCAGGATGATAGTAATTGACTGAAACAGGACATTGATAATTAGATTAGACAGAGGATCAGCATGATAGTAATTGACTGAAAAAGGACATAGATAATTAGAATAGACAGAGGATCAGGATGATAGTAATTGACTGAAACAGGACATAGATAATTAGAATGGACAGAGGATCAGGATGATATTAATTGACTGAAAAAGGACAGAGATAATTAGAATAGACAGAGGATCAGGATGATAGTAATTGACTGAAACAGGACATAGATAATTAGAATAGGCAGAGGATCAGGATGATATTAATTGACTGAAACAGGACAGAGATAATTAGAATAGACAGAGGATCAGTATGATAGTAATTGACTGAAACAGGACATTGATAATTAGATTAGACAGAGGATCAGGATGATAGTAATTGACTGAAAAAGGACATAGATAATTAGAATAGACAGAGGATCAGGATGATAGTAATTGACTGAAACAGGACATAGATAATTAGATTAGACATAGGATCAGGATGATAGTAATTGACTGAAAAAGGACATAGATAATTAGAATAGACAGAGGATCAGGATAATAGTAATTGACTGAAACAGGACATTGATAATTAGATTAGACAGAGGATCAGGATGATAGTAATTGACTGAAAAAGGGCATAGATAATTAGAATAGACAGAGGATCAGGATAATAGTAATTGACTGAAACAGGACATTGATAATTAGATTAGACAGAGGATCAGGATGATAGTAATTGACTGAAAAAGGACATAGATAATTAGAATAGACAGAGGATCAGGATGATAGTAATTGACTGAAACAGGACATAGATAATTAGATTAGACAGAGGATCAGGATGATAGTAATTGACTGAAACAGGACATAGATAATTAGAATGTTCAGAGGATCAGGATGATATTAATTGACTGAAACAGGACAGAGATAATTAGAATAGACAGAGGATCAGGATGATAGTAATTGACTGAAACAGGACATAGATAATTAGAATGTTCAGAGGATCAGGATGATAGTAATTGACTGAAACAGGACATAGATAATTAGAATAGACAGAGGATCAGGATGATAGTAATTGACTGAAACAGGACATAGATAATTAGAATGTTCAGAGGATCAGGATGATAGTAATTGACTGAAACAGGACATAGATAATTAGAATAGACAGAGGATCAGGATGATAGTAATTGACTGAAACAGGACATAGATAATTAGAATGTTCAGAGGATCAGGATGATAGTAATTGACTGAAACATGACATAGATAATTAGAATAGACAGAGGATCAGGATGATAGTAATTGACTGAAACAGGACATTGATAATTAGAATAGACAGAGGATCAGGATGATATTAATTGACTGAAACAGGACATAGATAATTAGAATGTTCAGAGGATCAGGATGATAGTAATTGACTGAAACAGGACATAGATAATTAGAATAGACAGAGGATCAGGATGATAGTAATTGACTGAAAAAGGACACAGATAATTAGAATAGACAGAGGATCAGGATGATAGTAATTGACTGAAACATGACTTAGATAATTAGAATGTTCAGAGGATCAGGATGATAGTAATTGACTGAAACAGGACATAGATAATTAGAATAGACAGAGGATCAGGATGATAGTAATTGAATAAAACAGGACATAGATAATTAGAATGTTCAGAGGATCAGGATGATAGTAATTGACTGAAACAGGACATAGATAATTAGAATAGACAGAGGATCAGGATGATAGTAATTGACTGAAACAGGACATAGATAATTAGAATGTTCAGAGGATCAGGATGATAGTAATTGACTGAAACAGGACATAGATAATTAGAATAGACAGAGGATCAGGATGATAGTAATTGACTGAAACAGGACATTGATAATTAGATTAGACAGAGGATCAGCATGATAGTAATTGACTGAAAAAGGACATAGATAATTAGAATAGACAGAGGATCAGGATGATAGTAATTGACTGAAACAGGACATAGATAATTAGAATGGACAGAGGATCAGGATGATATTAATTGACTGAAAAAGGACAGAGATAATTAGAATAGACAGAGGATCAGGATGATAGTAATTGACTGAAACAGGACATAGATAATTAGAATAGGCAGAGGATCAGGATGATATTAATTGACTGAAACAGGACAGAGATAATTAGAATAGACAGAGGATCAGTATGATAGTAATTGACTGAAACAGGACATTGATAATTAGATTAGACAGAGGATCAGGATGATAGTAATTGACTGAAAAAGGACATAGATAATTAGAATAGACAGAGGATCAGGATGATAGTAATTGACTGAAACAGGACATAGATAATTAGATTAGACATAGGATCAGGATGATAGTAATTGACTGAAAAAGGACATAGATAATTAGAATAGACAGAGGATCAGGATAATAGTAATTGACTGAAACAGGACATTGATAATTAGATTAGACAGAGGATCAGGATGATAGTAATTGACTGAAAAAGGGCATAGATAATTAGAATAGACAGAGGATCAGGATAATAGTAATTGACTGAAACAGGACATTGATAATTAGATTAGACAGAGGATCAGGATGATAGTAATTGACTGAAAAAGGACATAGATAATTAGAATAGACAGAGGATCAGGATGATAGTAATTGACTGAAACATGACTTAGATAATTAGAATGTTCAGAGGATCAGGATGATAGTAATTGACTGAAACAGGACATAGATAATTAGAATAGACAGAGGATCAGGATGATAGTAATTGAATAAAACAGGACATAGATAATTAGAATGTTCAGAGGATCAGGATGATAGTAATTGACTGAAACAGGACATAGATAATTAGAATAGACAGAGGATCAGGATGATAGTAATTGACTGAAACAGGACATAGATAATTAGAATGTTCAGAGGATCAGGATGATAGTAATTGACTGAAACAGGACATAGATAATTAGAATAGACAGAGGATCAGGATGATAGTAATTGACTGAAACAGGACATTGATAATTAGATTAGACAGAGGATCAGCATGATAGTAATTGACTGAAAAAGGACATAGATAATTAGAATAGACAGAGGATCAGGATGATAGTAATTGACTGAAACAGGACATAGATAATTAGAATGGACAGAGGATCAGGATGATATTAATTGACTGAAAAAGGACAGAGATAATTAGAATAGACAGAGGATCAGGATGATAGTAATTGACTGAAACAGGACATAGATAATTAGAATAGGCAGAGGATCAGGATGATATTAATTGACTGAAACAGGACAGAGATAATTAGAATAGACAGAGGATCAGTATGATAGTAATTGACTGAAACAGGACATTGATAATTAGATTAGACTGAGGATCAGGATGATAGTAATTGACTGAAAAAGGACATAGATAATTAGAATAGACAGAGGATCAGGATGATAGTAATTGACTGAAACAGGACATAGATAATTAGATTAGACATAGGATCAGGATGATAGTAATTGACTGAAAAAGGACATAGATAATTAGAATAGACAGAGGATCAGGATAATAGTAATTGACTGAAACAGGACATTGATAATTAGATTAGACAGAGGATCAGGATGATAGTAATTGACTGAAAAAGGGCATAGATAATTAGAATAGACAGAGGATCAGGATAATAGTAATTGACTGAAACAGGACATTGATAATTAGATTAGACAGAGGATCAGGATGATAGTAATTGACTGAAAAAGGACATAGATAATTAGAATAGACAGAGGATCAGGATGATAGTAATTGACTGAAACAGGACATAGATAATTAGATTAGACAGAGGATCAGGATGATAGTAATTGACTGAAACAGGACATAGATAATTAGAATGTTCAGAGGATCAGGATGATATTAATTGACTGAAACAGGACAGAGATAATTAGAATAGACAGAGGATCAGGATGATAGTAATTGACTGAAACAGGACATTGATAATTAGATTAGACAGAGGATCAGGATGATAGTAATTGACTGAAACAGGACATAGATAATTAGAATAGACAGAGGATCAGGATGATAGTAATTGACTGAAACAGGACATAGATAATTAGATTAGACAGAGGATCAGGATGATAGTAATTGACTGAAAAAGGACATAGATAATTAGAATAGACAGAGGATCAGGATGATAGTAATTGACTGAAACAGGACATAGATAATTAGAATGGACAGAGGATCAGGATGATAGTAATTGACTGAAACAGGACATAGATAATTAGAATAGACAGAGGATCAGGATGATAGTAATTGACTGAAAAAGGACAGAGATAATTAGAATAGACAGAGGATCAGGATGATATTAATTGACTGAAAAAGGACAGAGATAATTAGAATAGACAGAGGATCAGGATGATAGTAATTGACTGAAACAGGACATAGATAATTAGAATGGACAGAGGATCAGGATGATAGTAATTGACTGAAACAGGACATAGATAATTAGAATGGACAGAGGATCAGGATGATAGTAATTGACTGAAACAGGACATAGATAATTAGAATAGACAGAGGATCAGGATGATAGTAATTGACTGAAAAAGGACATAGATAATTAGAATAGACAGAGGATCAGGATAATAGTAATTGACTGAAACAGGACATTGATAATTAGATTAGACAGAGGATCAGGATGATAGTAATTGACTGAAAAAGGACATAGATAATTAGAATAGACAGAGGATCAGGATGATAGTAATTGACTGAAACAGGACATAGATAATTAGATTAGACAGAGGATCAGGATGATAGTAATTGACTGAAACAGGACATAGATAATTAGAATGTTCAGAGGATCAGGATGATATTAATTGACTGAAACAGGACAGAGATAATTAGAATAGACAGAGGATCAGGATGATAGTAATTGACTGAAACAGGACATTGATAATTAAATTAGACAGAGGATCAGGATGATAGTAATTGACTGAAAAAGGACATAGATAATTAGAATAGACAGAGGATCAGGATGATAGTAATTGACTGAAACAGGACATAGATAATTAGATTAGACAGAGGATCAGGATGATAGTAATTGACTGAAAAAGGACATAGATAATTAGAATAGACAGAGGATCAGGATGATAGTAATTGACTGAAACAGGACATAGATAATTAGAATGGACAGAGGATCAGGATGATAGTAATTGACTGAAACAGGACATAGATAATTAGAATAGACAGAGGATCAGGGTGATAGTAATTGACTGAAACAGGACATAGATAATTAGAATGTTCAGAGGATCAGGATGATATTAATTGACTGAAACAGGACAGAGATAATTAGAATAGACAGAGGATCAGGATGATAGTAATTGACTGAAACAGGACATTGATAATTAGATTAGACAGAGGATCAGGATGATAGTAATTGACTGAAAAAGGACATAGATAATTAGAATAGACAGAGGATCAGGATGATAGTAATTGACTGAAACAGGACATAGATAATTAGATTAGACAGAGGATCAGGATGATAGTAATTGACTGAAAAAGGACATAGATAATTAGAATAGACAGAGGATCAGGATGATAGTAATTGACTGAAACAGGACATAGATAATTAGAATGGACAGAGGATCAGGATGATAGTAATTGACTGAAACAGGACATAGATAATTAGAATAGACAGAGGATCAGGATGATAGTAATTGACTGAAAAAGGACAGAGATAATTAGAATAGACAGAGGATCAGGATGATAGTAATTGACTGAAAAAGGACATAGATAATTAGAATAGACAGAGGATCAGGATGATAGTAATTGGCTGAAACAGGACATAGATAATTAGAATGGACAGAGGATCAGGATGATAGTAATTGACTGAAAAAGGACAGAGATAATTAGAATAGACAGAGGATCAGGATGATAGTAATTGACTGAAAAAGGACAGAGATAATTAGAATAGACAGAGGATCAGGATGATAGTAATTGACTGAAACAGGACATAGATAATTAGAATAGACAGAGGATCAGGATGATAGTAATTGACTGAAACAGGACATTGATAATTAGAATAGACAGAGGATCAGGATGATATTAATTGACTGAAAAAGGACAGAGATAATTAGGATAGACAGAGGATCAGGATGATAGTAATTGACTGAAACAGGACATAGATAATTAGAATGGACAGAGGATCAGGATGATAGTAATTGACTGAAACAGGACATTGATAATTAGAATGGACAGAGGATCAGGATGATAGTAATTGACTGAAAAAGGACAGAGATAATTAGAATAGACAGAGGATCAGGATGATAGTAATTGACTGAAAAAGGACAGAGATAATTAGAATAGACAGAGGATCAGGATGATAGTAATTGACTGAAAAAGGACAGAGATAATTAGAATAGACAGAGGATCAGGATGATAGTAATTGACTGAAACAGGACATAGATAATTAGAATAGACAGAGGATCAGCATGATAGTAATTGACTGAAAAAGGACAGAGATAATTAGATTAGACAGAGGATCAGGATGATAGTAATTGACTGAAAAAGGACATAGATAATTAGAATAGACAGAGGATCAGGATGATGGTAATTGACTGAAACAGGACATAGATAATTAGAATGGACAGAGGATCAGGATGATAGTAATTGACTGAAACAGGACATAGATAATTAGAATAGACAGAGGATCAGGATGATAGTAATTGACTGAAAAAGGACAGAGATAATTAGAATAGACAGAGGATCAGGATGATAGTAATTGACTGAAAAAGGACAGAGCTAATTAGAATAGACAGAGAATCAGGATGATAGTAATTGACTGAAACAGGACATAGATAATTAGAATGGACAGAGGATCAGGATGATAGTAATTGACTGAAACAGGACATTGATAATTAGAATGGACAGAGGATCAGGATGATAGTAATTGACTGAAAAAGGACAGAGATAATTAGAATAGACAGAGGATAAGGATGATATTAATTGACTGAAAAAGGACAGAGATAATTAGAATAGACAGAGGATCAGGATGATAGTAATTGACTGAAACAGGACATTGATAATTAGATTAGACAGAGGATCAGGATGATAGTAATTGACTGAAAAAGGACATAGATAATTAGAATAGACAGAGGATCAGGATGATAGTAATTGACTGAAACAGGACATAGATAATTAGAATAGACAGAGGATCAGGATGATAGTAATTGACTGAAACAGGGCATAGATAATTAGAATGGACAGAGGATCAGGATGATAGTAATTGACTGAAACAGGACATAGATAATTAGAATAGACAGAGGATCAGGATGATAGTAATTGACTGAAACAGGACATTGATAATTAGATTAGACAGAGGATCAGGATGATAGTAATTGACTGAAAAAGGACATAGATAATTAGAATAGACAGAGGATCAGGATGATAGTAATTGACTGAAACAGGACATAGATAATTAGAATGGACAGAGGATCAGGATGATAGTAATTGACTGAAACAGGACATAGATAATTAGAATAGACAGAGGATCAGGATGATAGTAATTGACTGAAAAAGGACAGAGATAATTAGAATAGACAGAGGATCAGGATGATAGTAATTGACTGAAAAAGGACAGAGATAATTAGAATAGACAGAGGATCAGGATGATAGTAATTGACTGAAACAGGACATAGATAATTAGAATAGACAGAGGATCAGGATGATAGTAATTGACTGAAACAGGACATAGATAATTAGAATAGACAGAGGATCAGGATGATAGTAATTGACTGAAACAGGACATAGATAATTAGAATAGACAGAGGATCAGGATGATAGTAATTGACTGAAAAAGGACATAGATAATTAGAATGGACAGAGGATCAGGATGATAGTATTTGACTGAAAAAGGACAGAGATAATTAGAATGGACAGAGGATCAGGATGATAGTAATTGACTGAAACAGGACATAGATAATTAGAATAGACAGAGGATCAGGATGATAGTATTTGACTGAAACAGGACATAGATAATTAGAATGTTCAGAGGATCAGGATGATAGTAATTGACTGAAACAGGACATAGATAATTAGAATGGACAGAGGATCAGGATGATAGTAATTGACTGAAACAGGACATAGATAATTAGAATGGACAGAGGATCAGGATGATAGTAATTGACTGAAACAGGACATTGATAATTAGATTAGACAGAGGATCAGGATGATAGTAATTGACTGAAAAAGGACATAGATAATTAGAATAGACAGAGGATCAGGATGATAGTAATTGACTGAAACAGGACATAGATAATTAGAATAGACAGAGGATCAGGATGATAGTAATTGACTGAAACAGGACATAGATAATTAGAATGTTCAGAGGATCAGGATGATATTAATTGACTGAAAAAGGACACAGATAATTAGAATAGACAGAGGATCAGGATGATAGTAATTGACTGAAACAGGACATTGATAATTAGATTAGACAGAGGATCAGGATGATAGTAATTGACTGAAAAAGGACATAGATAATTAGAATAGACAGAGGATCAGGATGATAGTAATTGACTGAAACAGGACATAGATAATTAGAATGGACAGAGGATCAGGATGATATTAATTGACTGAAAAAGGACAGAGACAATTAGAATGGACAGAGGATCAGGATGATAGTAATTGACTGAAACAGGACATAGATAATTAGAATAGACAGAGGATCAGGATGATAGTAATTGACTGAAACAGGACATTGATAATTAGAATAGACAGAGGATCAGGATGATAGTATTTGACTGAAAAAGGACAGAGATAATTAGAATGGACAGAGGATCAGGATGATAGTAATTGACTGAACCAGGACATAGATAATTAGAATGTTCAGACGATCAGGGTGATATTAATTGACTGAAACAGGACATAGATAATTAGAATAGACAGAGGATCATGATGATAGTAATTGACGAAACAGGACATAGATAATTAGAATAGACAGAGGATCAGGATGATAGTAATTGACTGAAACAGGACATAGATAATTAGAATAGATAGAGAGTCAGGATGATAGTAATTGACTGAAACAGGACATAGATAATTAGAATGGACAGAGGATCAGGATGACAGTATTTGACTGAAACAGGACAGAGATAATTAGAATGGACAGAGGATCAGGATGATAGTATTTGACTGAAACAGGACATAGATAATTAGAATGTTCAGAGGATCAGGATGATAGTAATTGACTGAAACAGGACATAGATAATTAGAATGGACAGAGGATCAGGATGATAGTATTTGAATGAAAAAGGACAGAGATAATTAGAATGGACAGAGGATCAGGATGATAGTAATTGACTGAAACAGGACATAGATAATTAGAATGGACAGAGGATCAGGATGATAGTAATTGACTGAAACAGGACATAGATAATTAGAATGGACAGAGGATCAGGATGATAGTATTTGACTGAAACAGGACATAGATAATTAGAATGTTCAGAGGATCAGGATGATAGTAATTGACTGAAACAGGACATAGATAATTAGAATGGACAGAGGATCAGGATGATAGTATTTGACTGAAAAAGGACAGAGATAATTAGAATGGACAGAGGATCAGGATGATAGTAATTGACTGAAACAGGACATAGATAATTAGAAAAGACAGAGGATCAGGATGATTGTAATTGACTGAAAAAGGACATAGATGATTAGAATGTTCAGAGGATCAGGATGATAGTAATTGACTGAAACAGGACATAGATAATTAGAATAGACAGAGGATCAGGATGATAGTAATTGACTGAAAAAGGACATAGATGATTAGAATGTTCAGAGGATCAGGATGATAGTAATTGACTGAAACAAGACATAGATAATTAGAATAGACAGAGGATCAGGATGATTGTAATTGACTGAAACAGGACATATATAATTAGAATAGACAGAGGATCAGGATGATAGTAATTGACTGAAACAGGACATAGATAATTAGAGTGTTCAGAGGATCAGGATGATAGTAATTGACTGAAACAGGACACAGATAATTAGAATAGACAGAGGATCAGGATGATATTAATTGACTGAAAAAGGACATAGATAATTAGAATAGACAGAGGATCAGGATGATAGTAATTGACTGAAACAGGACATAGATAATTAGAATGTTCAGAAGATCAGGATGATAGTAATTGACTGAAACAGGACATAGATAATTAGAATGGACAGAGGATCAGGATGATAGTAATTGACTGAAACAGGACATAGATAATTAGAATGGACAGAGGATCAGGATGATATTAATTGACTGAAACAGGACATAGATAATTAGAATGGACAGAGGATCAGGATGATATTAATTGACTGAAACAGGACATAGATAATTAGAATGTTCAGAGGATCAGGATGATAGTAATTGACTGAAAAAGGACACAGATAATTAGAATGGACAGAGGATCAGGATGATATTAATTGACTGAAAAAGGACATAGATAATTAGAATGGACAGAGGATCAGGATGATAGTAATTGACTGAAACAGGACATAGATAATTAGAATAGACAGAGGATCAGGATGATATTAATTGACTGAAACAGGACATTGATAATTAGAATAGACAGAGGATCAGGATGATAGTAATTGACTGAAACAGGACATAGATAACTAGAATGGTCAGAGGATCAGGATGATAGTAATTGACTGAAACAGGACATAGATAATTAGAATGGACAGAGGATCAGGATGATAGTAATTGACTGAAACAGGACATTGATAATTAGAATGGACAGAGGATCAGGATGATATTAATTGACTGAAAAAGGACACAGATAATTAGAATAGACAGAGGATCAGGATGATAGTAATTGACTGAAACAGGACATAGATAATTAGAATAGACAGAGGATCAGGATGATAGTAATTGACTGAAACAGGACATTGATAATTAGAATAGACAGTGGATCAGGATGATAGTAATTGACTGAAACAGGACATAGATAATTAGAATAGACAGAGGATCAGGATGATAGTAATTGACTGAAAAAGGACATTGATAATTAGAATAGACAGAGGATCAGGATGATAGTAATTGACTGAAAAAGGACATTGATAATTAGAATAGACAGAGGATCAGGATGATAGTAATTGACTGAAACAGGACATAGATAATTAGAATAGACAGAGGATCAGGATGATAGTAATAGACTGAAACAGGACATAGATAATTAGAATGGACAGAGGATCAGGATGATAGTAATTGACTGAAACAGGACATAGATAATTAGAATGGACAGAGGATCAGGATGATAGTAATTGACTGAAACAGGACATAGATAATTAGAATGGACAGAGGATCAGGATGATAGTAATTGACTGAAACAGGACATAGATAATTAGAATGGACAGAGGATCAGGATGATAGTAATTGACTGAAACAGGACATTGATAATTAGAATAGACAGAGGATCAGGATCATAAAAATTGACTGAAACAGGACATAGATAATTAGAATAGACAGAGGATCAGGATGATAGTAATTGACTGAAACAGGACATTGATAATTAGAATAGACAGAGGATCAGGATGATATTAATTGACTGAAAAAGGACATAGATAATTAGATTAGACAGAGGATCAGGATGATAGTAATTGACTGAAACATGACACAGATAATTAGAATAGACAGAGGATCAGGATGATAGTAATTGACTGAAACAGGACATTGATAATTAGAATAGACAGAGGATCAGGATGATATTAATTGACTGAAAAAGGACATAGATAATTAGAATGGACAGAGGATCAGGATGATAGTAATTGACTGAAACAGGACATAGATAATTAGAATAGACAGAGGATCAGGATGATAGTAATTGACTGAAACAGGACATAGATAATTAGAATAGACAGAGGATCAGGATGATAGTAATTGACTGAAACAGGACATAGATAATTAGAATGGACAGAGGATCAGGATGATAGTAATTGACTGAAACAGGACACAGATAATTAGAATAGACAGAGGATCAGGATGATATTAATTGACTGAAAAAGGACATAGATAATTAGAATAGACAGAGGATCAGGATGATAGTAATTGACTGAAACAGGACATAGATAATTAGAATAGACAGAGGATCAGGATGAAAGTAATTGACTGAAACAGGACATTGATAATTAGAATAGACAGAGGATCAGGATGATAGTAATTGACTGAAACAGGACACAGATAATTAGAATAGACAGAGGATCAGGATGACAGTAATTGACTGAAACAGGACACAGATAATTAGAATAGACAGAGGATCAGGATGATAGTAATTGACTGAAACATGACATTGATTATTAGAATAGACAGAGGATCAGGATGATATTAATTGACTGAAAAAGGACACAGATAATTAGAATAGACAGAGGATCAGGATGATAGTAATTGACTGAAACAGGACATTGATAATTAGAATAGACAAAGGATCAGGATGATAGTAATTGACTGAAACAGGACATAGATAATTAGAATGGTCAGAGGATCAGGATGATAGTAATTGACTGAAACAGGACATAGATTATTAGAATGGACAGAGGATCAGGATGATATTAATTGACTGAAACAGGACATTGATAATTAGAATAGACAGAGGATCAGGATGATAGTAATTGACTGAAACAGGACATAGATAATTAGAATGGTCAGAGGATCAGGATGATAGTAATTGACTGAAACAGGACATAGATAATTAGAATGGACAGAGGATCAGGATGATAGTAATTGACTGAAACAGGACATTGATAATTAGAATGGACAGAGGATCAGGATGATATTAATTGACTGAAAAAGGACACAGATAATTAGAATAGACAGAGGATCAGGATGATAGTAATTGACTGAAACAGGACATAGATAATTAGAATAGACAGAGGATCAGGAGGATAGTAATTGACTGAAACAGGACATTGATAATTAGAATAGACAGTGGATCAGGATGATAGTAATTGACTGAAACAGGACATAGATAATTAGAATAGACAGAGGATCAGGATGATAGTAATTGACTGAAAAAGGACATTGATAATTAGAATAGACAGAGGATCAGGATGATAGTAATTGACTGAAAAAGGACATTGATAATTAGAATAGACAGAGGATCAAGATGATAGTAATTGACTGAAACAGGACATAGATAATTAGAATAGACAGAGGATCAGGATGATAGTAATAGACTGAAGCAGGACATAGATAATTAGAATGGACAGAGGATCAGGATGATAGTAATTGACTGAAACAGGACATAGATAATTAGAATGGACAGAGGATCAGGATGATAGTAATTGACTGAAACAGGACATAGATAATTAGAATGGACAGAGGATCAGGATGATAGTAATTGACTGAAACAGGACATTGATAATTAGATTAGACAGAGGATCAGGATGATAGTAATTGACTGAAACAGGACATAGATAATTAGAATGGACAGAGGATCAGGATGATAGTAATTGACTGAAACAGGACATTGATAATTAGAATGGACAGAGGATCAGGATGATATTAATTGACTGAAAAAGGACACAGATAATTAGAATAGACAGAGGATCAGGATGATAGTAATTGACTGAAACAGGACATAGATAATTAGAATAGACAGAGGATCAGGAGGATAGTAATTGACTGAAACAGGACATTGATAATTAGAATAGACAGTGGATCAGGATGATAGTAATTGACTGAAACAGGACATAGATAATTAGAATAGACAGAGGATCAGGATGATAGTAATTGACTGAAAAAGGACATTGATAATTAGAATAGACAGAGGATCAGGATGATAGTAATTGACTGAAAAAGGACATTGATAATTAGAATAGACAGAGGATCAAGATGATAGTAATTGACTGAAACAGGACATAGATAATTAGAATAGACAGAGGATCAGGATGATAGTAATAGACTGAAGCAGGACATAGATAATTAGAATGGACAGAGGATCAGGATGATAGTAATTGACTGAAACAGGACATAGATAATTAGAATGGACAGAGGATCAGGATGATAGTAATTGACTGAAACAGGACATAGATAATTAGAATGGACAGAGGATCAGGATGATAGTAATTGACTGAAACAGGACATAGATAATTAGAATGGACAGAGGATCAGGATGATAGTAATTGACTGAAACAGGACATTGATAATTAGAATAGACAGAGGATCAGGATGATATTAATTGACTGAGAAAGGACATAGATAATTAGAATAGATAGAGGATCAGGATGATAGTAATTGACTGAAACAGGACATAGATAATTAGAATGGACAGAGGATCAGGATGATAGTAATTGACTGAAAAAGGACATAGATAATTAGAATGGACAGAGGATCAGGATGATAGTAATTGACTGAAACAGGACATAGATAATTAGAATAGACAGAGGATCAGGATGATAGTAATTGACTGAAACAGGACATAGATAATTAGAATAGACAGAGGATCAGGATGATAGTAATTGACTGAAACAGGACATAGATAATTAGAATAGACAGAGGATCAGGATGATAGTAATTGACTGAAACAGGACATAGATAATTAGAATAGACAGAGGATCAGGATGATAAAAATTGACTGAAACAGGACATAGATAATTAGAATAGACAGAGGATCAGGATGATAGTAATTGACTGAAACAGGACATAGATAATTAGAATAGACAGAGGATCAGGATGATAGTAATTGACTGAAACAGGACATAGATAATTAGAATAGACAGAGGATCAGGATGATAGTAATTGACTGAAACAGGACATAGATAATTAGAATAGACAGAGGATCAGGATGATAGTAATTGACTGAAACAGGACATAGATAATTAGAATGGACAGAGGATCAGGATGATAGTAATTGACTGAAACAGGACACAGATAATTAGAATAGACAGAGGATCAGGATGATATTAATTGACTGAAAAAGGACATAGATAATTAGAATAGACAGAGGATCAGGATGATAGTAATTGACTGAAACAGGACATAGATAATTAGAATAGACAGAGGATCAGGATGAAAGTAATTGACTGAAACAGGACATTGATAATTAGAATAGACAGAGGATCAGGATGATAGTAATTGACTGAAACAGGACACAGATAATTAGAATAGACAGAGGATCAGGATGACAGTAATTGACTGAAACAGGACACAGATAATTAGAATAGACAGAGGATCAGGATGATAGTAATTGACTGAAACAGGACATTGATAATTAGAATAGACAGAGGATCAGGATGATATTAATTGACTGAAAAAGGACACAGATAATTAGAATAGACAGAGGATCAGGATGATAGTAATTGACTGAAACAGGACATTGATAATTAGAATAGACAGAGGATCAGGATGATAGTAATTGACTGAAACAGGACATAGATAATTAGAATGGTCAGAGGATCAGGATGATAGTAATTGACTGAAACAGGACATAGATAATTAGAATGGACAGAGGATCAGGATGATATTAATTGACTGAAACAGGACATTGATAATTAGAATAGACAGAGGATCAGGATGATAGTAATTGACTGAAACAGGACATAGATAATTAGAATGGTCAGAGGATCAGGATGATAGTAATTGACTGAAACAGGACATAGATAATTAGAATGGACAGAGGATCAGGATGATAGTAATTGACTGAAACAGGACATAGATAATTAGAATGGACAGAGGATCAGGATGATAGTAATTGACTGAAACAGGACATAGATAATTAGAATAGACAGAGGATCAGGATGATAGTAATTGACTGAAACAGGACATAGATAATTAGAATAGACAGAGGATCAGGATGATAGTAATTGACTGAAACAGGACATAGATAATTAGAATAGACAGAGGATCAGGATGATAGTAATTGACTGAAACAGGACATAGATAATTAGAATAGACAGAGGATCAGGATGATAAAAATTGACTGAAACAGGACATAGATAATTAGAATAGACAGAGGATCAGGATGATAGTAATTGACTGAAACAGGACATAGATAATTAGAATAGACAGAGGATCAGGATGATAGTAATTGACTGAAACAGGACATAGATAATTAGAATAGACAGAGGATCAGGATGATAGTAATTGACTGAAACAGGACATAGATAATTAGAATAGACAGAGGATCAGGATGATAGTAATTGACTGAAACAGGACATAGATAATTAGAATGGACAGAGGATCAGGATGATAGTAATTGACTGAAACAGGACACAGATAATTAGAATAGACAGAGGATCAGGATGATATTAATTGACTGAAAAAGGACATAGATAATTAGAATAGACAGAGGATCAGGATGATAGTAATTGACTGAAACAGGACATAGATAATTAGAATAGACAGAGGATCAGGATGAAAGTAATTGACTGAAACAGGACATTGATAATTAGAATAGACAGAGGATCAGGATGATAGTAATTGACTGAAACAGGACACAGATAATTAGAATAGACAGAGGATCAGGATGACAGTAATTGACTGAAACAGGACACAGATAATTAGAATAGACAGAGGATCAGGATGATAGTAATTGACTGAAACAGGACATTGATAATTAGAATAGACAGAGGATCAGGATGATATTAATTGACTGAAAAAGGACACAGATAATTAGAATAGACAGAGGATCAGGATGATAGTAATTGACTGAAACAGGACATTGATAATTAGAATAGACAGAGGATCAGGATGATAGTAATTGACTGAAACAGGACATAGATAATTAGAATGGTCAGAGGATCAGGATGATAGTAATTGACTGAAACAGGACATAGATAATTAGAATGGACAGAGGATCAGGATGATATTAATTGACTGAAACAGGACATTGATAATTAGAATAGACAGAGGATCAGGATGATAGTAATTGACTGAAACAGGACATAGATAATTAGAATGGTCAGAGGATCAGGATGATAGTAATTGACTGAAACAGGACATAGATAATTAGAATGGACAGAGGATCAGGATGATAGTAATTGACTGAAACAGGACATTGATAATTAGAATGGACAGAGGATCAGGATGATATTAATTGACTGAAAAAGGACACAGATAATTAGAATAGACAGAGGATCAGGATGATAGTAATTGACTGAAACAGGACATAGATAATTAGAATAGACAGAGGATCAGGATGATAGTAATTGACTGAAACAGGACATTGATAATTAGAATAGACAGTGGATCAGGATGATAGTAATTGACTGAAACAGGACATAGATAATTAGAATAGACAGAGGATCAGGATGATAGTAATTGACTGAAAAAGGACATTGATAATTAGAATAGACAGAGGATCTGGATGATAGTAATTGACTGAAAAAGGACATTGATAATTAGAATAGACAGAGGATCAGGATGATAGTAATTGACTGAAACAGGACATAGATAATTAGAATAGACAGAGGATCAGGATGATAGTCATTGACTGAAACAGGACATAGATAATTAGAATAGACAGAGGATCAGGATGATAGTAATAGACTGAAACAGGACATAGATAATTAGAATGGACAGAGGATCAGGATGATAGTAATTGACTGAAACAGGACATAGATAATTAGAATGGACAGAGGATCAGGATGATAGTAATTGACTGAAACAGGACATAGATAATTAGAATGGACAGAGGATCAGGATGATAGTAATTGACTGAAGCAGGACATAGATAATTAGAATGGACAGAGGATCAGGATGATAGTAATTGACTGAAACAGGACATTGATAAATAGAATAGACAGAGGATCAGGATGATATTAATTGACTGAAAAAGGACATAGATAATTAGAATAGATAGAGGATCAGGATGATAGTAATTGACTGAAACAGGACATAGATAATTAGAATGGACAGAGGATCAGGATGATAGTAATTGACTGAAAAAGGACATAGATAATTAGAATGGACAGAGGATCAGGATGATAGTAATTGACTGAAACAGGACATAGATAATTAGAATAGACAGAGGATCAGGATGATAGTAATTGACTGAAACAGGACATAGATAATTAGAATAGACAGAGGATCAGGATGATAGTAATTGACTGAAACAGGACATAGATAATTAGAATAGACAGAGGATCAGGATGATAGTAATTGACTGAAACAGGACATAGATAATTAGAATAGACAGAGGATCAGGATGATAAAAATTGACTGAAACAGGACATAGATAATTAGAATAGACAGAGGATCAGGATGATAGTAATTGACTGAAACAGGACATAGATAATTAGAATGGACAGAGGATCAGGATGATAGTAATTGACTGAAGCAGGACATAGATAATTAGAATGGACAGAGGATCAGGATGATAGTAATTGACTGAAACAGGACATTGATAATTAGAATAGACAGAGGATCAGGATGATATTAATTGACTGAAAAAGGACATAGATAATTAGAATAGACAGAGGATCAGGATGATAGTAATTGACTGAAACAGGACATAGATAATTAGAATAGACAGAGGATCAGGATGAAAGTAATTGACTGAAACAGGACATTGATAATTAGAATAGACAGAGGATCAGGATGATAGTAATTGACTGAAACAGGACACAGATAATTAGAATAGACAGAGGATCAGGATGACAGTAATTGACTGAAACAGGACACAGATAATTAGAATAGACAGAGGATCAGGATGATAGTAATTGACTGAAACATGACATTGATTATTAGAATAGACAGAGGATCAGGATGATATTAATTGACTGAAAAAGGACACAGATAATTAGAATAGACAGAGGATCAGGATGATAGTAATTGACTGAAACAGGACATTGATAATTAGAATAGACAAAGGATCAGGATGATAGTAATTGACTGAAACAGGACATAGATAATTAGAATGGTCAGAGGATCAGGATGATAGTAATTGACTGAAACAGGACATAGATTATTAGAATGGACAGAGGATCAGGATGATATTAATTGACTGAAACAGGACATTGATAATTAGAATAGACAGAGGATCAGGATGATAGTAATTGACTGAAACAGGACATAGATAATTAGAATGGTCAGAGGATCAGGATGATAGTAATTGACTGAAACAGGACATAGATAATTAGAATGGACAGAGGATCAGGATGATAGTAATTGACTGAAACAGGACATTGATAATTAGAATGGACAGAGGATCAGGATGATATTAATTGACTGAAAAAGGACACAGATAATTAGAATAGACAGAGGATCAGGATGATAGTAATTGACTGAAACAGGACATAGATAATTAGAATAGACAGAGGATCAGGAGGATAGTAATTGACTGAAACAGGACATTGATAATTAGAATAGACAGTGGATCAGGATGATAGTAATTGACTGAAACAGGACATAGATAATTAGAATAGACAGAGGATCAGGATGATAGTAATTGACTGAAAAAGGACATTGATAATTAGAATAGACAGAGGATCAGGATGATAGTAATTGACTGAAAAAGGACATTGATAATTAGAATAGACAGAGGATCAAGATGATAGTAATTGACTGAAACAGGACATAGATAATTAGAATAGACAGAGGATCAGGATGATAGTAATAGACTGAAGCAGGACATAGATAATTAGAATGGACAGAGGATCAGGATGATAGTAATTGACTGAAACAGGACATAGATAATTAGAATGGACAGAGGATCAGGATGATAGTAATTGACTGAAACAGGACATAGATAATTAGAATGGACAGAGGATCAGGATGATAGTAATTGACTGAAACAGGACATTGATAATTAGATTAGACAGAGGATCAGGATGATAGTAATTGACTGAAACAGGACATAGATAATTAGAATGGACAGAGGATCAGGATGATAGTAATTGACTGAAACAGGACATTGATAATTAGAATGGACAGAGGATCAGGATGATATTAATTGACTGAAAAAGGACACAGATAATTAGAATAGACAGAGGATCAGGATGATAGTAATTGACTGAAACAGGACATAGATAATTAGAATAGACAGAGGATCAGGAGGATAGTAATTGACTGAAACAGGACATTGATAATTAGAATAGACAGTGGATCAGGATGATAGTAATTGACTGAAACAGGACATAGATAATTAGAATAGACAGAGGATCAGGATGATAGTAATTGACTGAAAAAGGACATTGATAATTAGAATAGACAGAGGATCAGGATGATAGTAATTGACTGAAAAAGGACATTGATAATTAGAATAGACAGAGGATCAAGATGATAGTAATTGACTGAAACAGGACATAGATAATTAGAATAGACAGAGGATCAGGATGATAGTAATAGACTGAAGCAGGACATAGATAATTAGAATGGACAGAGGATCAGGATGATAGTAATTGACTGAAACAGGACATAGATAATTAGAATGGACAGAGGATCAGGATGATAGTAATTGACTGAAACAGGACATAGATAATTAGAATGGACAGAGGATCAGGATGATAGTAATTGACTGAAACAGGACATAGATAATTAGAATGGACAGAGGATCAGGATGATAGTAATTGACTGAAACAGGACATTGATAATTAGAATAGACAGAGGATCAGGATGATATTAATTGACTGAGAAAGGACATAGATAATTAGAATAGATAGAGGATCAGGATGATAGTAATTGACTGAAACAGGACATAGATAATTAGAATGGACAGAGGATCAGGATGATAGTAATTGACTGAAAAAGGACATAGATAATTAGAATGGACAGAGGATCAGGATGATAGTAATTGACTGAAACAGGACATAGATAATTAGAATAGACAGAGGATCAGGATGATAGTAATTGACTGAAACAGGACATAGATAATTAGAATAGACAGAGGATCAGGATGATAGTAATTGACTGAAACAGGACATAGATAATTAGAATAGACAGAGGATCAGGATGATAGTAATTGACTGAAACAGGACATAGATAATTAGAATAGACAGAGGATCAGGATGATAAAAATTGACTGAAACAGGACATAGATAATTAGAATAGACAGAGGATCAGGATGATAGTAATTGACTGAAACAGGACATAGATAATTAGAATAGACAGAGGATCAGGATGATAGTAATTGACTGAAACAGGACATAGATAATTAGAATAGACAGAGGATCAGGATGATAGTAATTGACTGAAACAGGACATAGATAATTAGAATAGACAGAGGATCAGGATGATAGTAATTGACTGAAACAGGACATAGATAATTAGAATGGACAGAGGATCAGGATGATAGTAATTGACTGAAACAGGACACAGATAATTAGAATAGACAGAGGATCAGGATGATATTAATTGACTGAAAAAGGACATAGATAATTAGAATAGACAGAGGATCAGGATGATAGTAATTGACTGAAACAGGACATAGATAATTAGAATAGACAGAGGATCAGGATGAAAGTAATTGACTGAAACAGGACATTGATAATTAGAATAGACAGAGGATCAGGATGATAGTAATTGACTGAAACAGGACACAGATAATTAGAATAGACAGAGGATCAGGATGACAGTAATTGACTGAAACAGGACACAGATAATTAGAATAGACAGAGGATCAGGATGATAGTAATTGACTGAAACAGGACATTGATAATTAGAATAGACAGAGGATCAGGATGATATTAATTGACTGAAAAAGGACACAGATAATTAGAATAGACAGAGGATCAGGATGATAGTAATTGACTGAAACAGGACATTGATAATTAGAATAGACAGAGGATCAGGATGATAGTAATTGACTGAAACAGGACATAGATAATTAGAATTGTCAGAGGATCAGGATGATAGTAATTGACTGAAACAGGACATAGATAATTAGAATGGACAGAGGATCAGGATGATATTAATTGACTGAAACAGGACATTGATAATTAGAATAGACAGAGGATCAGGATGATAGTAATTGACTGAAACAGGACATAGATAATTAGAATGGTCAGAGGATCAGGATGATAGTAATTGACTGAAACAGGACATAGATAATTAGAATGGACAGAGGATCAGGATGATAGTAATTGACTGAAACAGGACATAGATAATTAGAATGGACAGAGGATCAGGATGATAGTAATTGACTGAAACAGGACATAGATAATTAGAATAGACAGAGGATCAGGATGATAGTAATTGACTGAAACAGGACATAGATAATTAGAATAGACAGAGGATCAGGATGATAGTAATTGACTGAAACAGGACATAGATAATTAGAATAGACAGAGGATCAGGATGATAGTAATTGACTGAAACAGGACATAGATAATTAGAATAGACAGAGGATCAGGATGATAAAAATTGACTGAAACAGGACATAGATAATTAGAATAGACAGAGGATCAGGATGATAGTAATTGACTGAAACAGGACATAGATAATTAGAATAGACAGAGGATCAGGATGATAGTAATTGACTGAAACAGGACATAGATAATTAGAATAGACAGAGGATCAGGATGATAGTAATTGACTGAAACAGGACATAGATAATTAGAATAGACAGAGGATCAGGATGATAGTAATTGACTGAAACAGGACATAGATAATTAGAATGGACAGAGGATCAGGATGATAGTAATTGACTGAAACAGGACACAGATAATTAGAATAGACAGAGGATCAGGATGATATTAATTGACTGAAAAAGGACATAGATAATTAGAATAGACAGAGGATCAGGATGATAGTAATTGACTGAAACAGGACATAGATAATTAGAATAGACAGAGGATCAGGATGAAAGTAATTGACTGAAACAGGACATTGATAATTAGAATAGACAGAGGATCAGGATGATAGTAATTGACTGAAACAGGACACAGATAATTAGAATAGACAGAGGATCAGGATGACAGTAATTGACTGAAACAGGACACAGATAATTAGAATAGACAGAGGATCAGGATGATAGTAATTGACTGAAACAGGACATTGATAATTAGAATAGACAGAGGATCAGGATGATATTAATTGACTGAAAAAGGACACAGATAATTAGAATAGACAGAGGATCAGGATGATAGTAATTGACTGAAACAGGACATTGATAATTAGAATAGACAGAGGATCAGGATGATAGTAATTGACTGAAACAGGACATAGATAATTAGAATGGTCAGAGGATCAGGATGATAGTAATTGACTGAAACAGGACATAGATAATTAGAATGGACAGAGGATCAGGATGATATTAATTGACTGAAACAGGACATTGATAATTAGAATAGACAGAGGATCAGGATGATAGTAATTGACTGAAACAGGACATAGATAATTAGAATGGTCAGAGGATCAGGATGATAGTAATTGACTGAAACAGGACATAGATAATTAGAATGGACAGAGGATCAGGATGATAGTAATTGACTGAAACAGGACATTGATAATTAGAATGGACAGAGGATCAGGATGATATTAATTGACTGAAAAAGGACACAGATAATTAGAATAGACAGAGGATCAGGATGATAGTAATTGACTGAAACAGGACATAGATAATTAGAATAGACAGAGGATCAGGATGATAGTAATTGACTGAAACAGGACATTGATAATTAGAATAGACAGTGGATCAGGATGATAGTAATTGACTGAAACAGGACATAGATAATTAGAATAGACAGAGGATCAGGATGATAGTAATTGACTGAAAAAGGACATTGATAATTAGAATAGACAGAGGATCTGGATGATAGTAATTGACTGAAAAAGGACATTGATAATTAGAATAGACAGAGGATCAGGATGATAGTAATTGACTGAAACAGGACATAGATAATTAGAATAGACAGAGGATCAGGATGATAGTCATTGACTGAAACAGGACATAGATAATTAGAATAGACAGAGGATCAGGATGATAGTAATAGACTGAAACAGGACATAGATAATTAGAATGGACAGAGGATCAGGATGATAGTAATTGACTGAAACAGGACATAGATAATTAGAATGGACAGAGGATCAGGATGATAGTAATTGACTGAAACAGGACATAGATAATTAGAATGGACAGAGGATCAGGATGATAGTAATTGACTGAAGCAGGACATAGATAATTAGAATGGACAGAGGATCAGGATGATAGTAATTGACTGAAACAGGACATTGATAAATAGAATAGACAGAGGATCAGGATGATATTAATTGACTGAAAAAGGACATAGATAATTAGAATAGATAGAGGATCAGGATGATAGTAATTGACTGAAACAGGACATAGATAATTAGAATGGACAGAGGATCAGGATGATAGTAATTGACTGAAAAAGGACATAGATAATTAGAATGGACAGAGGATCAGGATGATAGTAATTGACTGAAACAGGACATAGATAATTAGAATAGACAGAGGATCAGGATGATAGTAATTGACTGAAACAGGACATAGATAATTAGAATAGACAGAGGATCAGGATGATAGTAATTGACTGAAACAGGACATAGATAATTAGAATAGACAGAGGATCAGGATGATAGTAATTGACTGAAACAGGACATAGATAATTAGAATAGACAGAGGATCAGGATGATAAAAATTGACTGAAACAGGACATAGATAATTAGAATAGACAGAGGATCAGGATGATAGTAATTGACTGAAACAGGACATAGATAATTAGAATGGACAGAGGATCAGGATGATAGTAATTGACTGAAGCAGGACATAGATAATTAGAATGGACAGAGGATCAGGATGATAGTAATTGACTGAAACAGGACATTGATAATTAGAATAGACAGAGGATCAGGATGATATTAATTGACTGAAAAAGGACATAGATAATTAGAATAGATAGAGGATCAGGATGATAGTAATTGACTGAAACAGGACATAGATAATTAGAATGGACAGAGGATCAGGATGATAGTAATTGACTGAAAAAGGACATAGATAATTAGAATGGACAGAGGATCAGGATGATAGTAATTGACTGAAACAGGACATAGATAATTAGAATGGTCAGAGGATCAGGATGATAGTAATTGACTGAAACAGGACATAGATAATTAGAATGGACAGAGGATCAGGATGATATTAATTGACTGAAACAGGACATTGATAATTAGAATAGACAGAGGATCAGGATGATAGTAATTGACTGAAACAGGACATAGATAATTAGAATGGTCAGAGGATCAGGATGATAGTAATTGACTGAAACAGGACATAGATAATTAGAATGGACAGAGGATCAGGATGATAGTAATTGACTGAAACAGGACATTGATAATTAGAATGGACAGAGGATCAGGATGATATTAATTGACTGAAAAAGGACACAGATAATTAGAATAGACAGAGGATCAGGATGATAGTAATTGACTGAAACAGGACATAGATAATTAGAATAGACAGAGGATCAGGATGATAGTAATTGACTGAAACAGGACATTGATAATTAGAATAGACAGTGGATCAGGATGATAGTAATTGACTGAAACAGGACATAGATAATTAGAATAGACAGAGGATCAGGATGATAGTAATTGACTGAAAAAGGACATTGATAATTAGAATAGACAGAGGATCAGGATGATAGTAATTGACTGAAAAAGGACATTGATAATTAGAATAGACAGAGGATCAGGATGATAGTAATTGACTGAAACAGGACATAGATAATTAGAATAGACAGAGGATCAGGATGATAGTAATTGACTGAAACAGGACATAGATAATTAGAATAGACAGAGGATCAGGATGATAGTAATAGACTGAAACAGGACATAGATAATTAGAATGGACAGAGGATCAGGATGATAGTAATTGACTGAAACAGGACATAGATAATTAGAATGGACAGAGGATCAGGATGATAGTAATTGACTGAAACAGGACATAGATAATTAGAATGGACAGAGGATCAGGATGATAGTAATTGACTGAAGCAGGACATAGATAATTAGAATGGACATGGATCAGGATGATAGTAATTGACTGAAACAGGACATTGATAAATAGAATAGACAGAGGATCAGGATGATATTAATTGACTGAAAAAGGACATAGATAATTAGAATAGATAGAGGATCAGGATGATAGTAATTGACTGAAACAGGACATAGATAATTAGAATGGACAGAGGATCAGGATGATAGTAATTGACTGAAAAAGGACATAGATAATTAGAATGGACAGAGGATCAGGATGATAGTAATTGACTGAAACAGGACATAGATAATTAGAATAGACAGAGGATCAGGATGATAGTAATTGACTGTAACAGGACATAGATAATTAGAATAGACAGAGGATCAGGATGATAGTAATTGACTGAAACAGGACATAGATAATTAGAATAGACAGAGGATCAGGATGATAGTAATTGACTGAAACAGGACATAGATAATTAGAATAGACAGAGGATCAGGATGATAAAAATTGACTGAAACAGGACATAGATAATTAGAATAGACAGAGGATCAGGATGATAGTAATTGACTGAAACAGGACATAGATAATTAGAATGGACAGAGGATCAGGATGATAGTAATTGACTGAAGCAGGACATAGATAATTAGAATGGACAGAGGATCAGGATGAAAGTAATTGACTGAAACAGGACATTGATAATTAGAATAGACAGAGGATCAGGATGATATTAATTGACTGAAAAAGGACATAGATAATTAGAATAGATAGAGGATCAGGATGATAGTAATTGACTGAAACAGGACATAGATAATTAGAATGGACAGAGGATCAGGATGATAGTAATTGACTGAAAAAGGACATAGATAATTAGAATGGACAGAGGATCAGGATGATAGTAATTGACTGAAACAGGACATAGATAATTAGAATAGACAGAGGATCAGGATGATAGTAATTGACTGAAACAGGACATAGATAATTAGAATAGACAGAGGATCAGGATGATAGTAATTGACTGAAACAGGACATAGATAATTAGAATAGACAGAGGATCAGGATGATAGTAATTGACTGAAACAGGACATAGATAATTAGAATAGACAGAGGATCAGGATGATAAAAATTGACTGAAACAGGACATAGATAATTAGAATAGACAGAGGATCAGGATGATAGTAATTGACTGAAACAGGACATAGATAATTAGAATAGACAGAGGATCAGGATGATAGTAATTGACTGAAACAGGACATAGATAATTAGAATAGACAGAGGATCAGGATGATAGTAATTGACTGAAACAGGACATAGATAATTAGAATAGACAGAGGATCAGGATGATAGTAATTGACTGAAACAGGATATAGATAATTAGAATGGACAGAGGATCAGGATGATAGTAATTGACTGAAACAGGACATAGATAATTAGAATGGACAGAGGATCAGGATGATAGTAATTGACTGAAACAGGACATAGATAATTAGAATAGACAGAGGATCAGGATGATAGTAATTGACTGAAACAGGACATTGATAATTAGAATAGACAGAGGATCAGGATGATATTAATTGACTGAAAAAGGACATAGGTAATTAGAATGGACAGAGGATCAGGATGATAGTAATTGACTGAAACAGGACATAGATAATTAGAATAGACAGAGGATCAGGATGATAGTAATTGACTGAAACAGGACATTGATAATTAGAATAGACAGAGGATCAGGATGATATTAATTGACTGAAAAAGGACATAGATAATTAGATTAGACAGAGGATCAGGATCATAGTAATTGACTGAAACATGACACAGATAATTAGAATAGACAGAGGATCAGGATGATAGTAATTGACTGAAACAGGACATTGATAATTAGAATAGACAGAGGATCAGGATGATATTAATTGACTGAAAAAGGACATAGATAATTAGAATGGACAGAGGATCAGGATGATAGTAATTGACTGAAACAGGACATAGATAATTAGAATAGACAGAGGATCAGGATGATAGTAATTGACTGAAACAGGACATAGATAATTAGAATGGACAGAGGATCAGGATGATAGTAATTGACTGAAACAGGACATAGATAATTAGAATGGACAGAGGATCAGGATGATAGTAATTGACTGAAACAGGACACAGATAATTAGAATAGACAGAGGATCAGGATGATATTAATTGACTGAAAAAGGACATAGATAATTAGAATAGACAGAGGATCAGGATGATAGTAATTGACTGAAACAGGACATAGATAATTAGAATAGACAGAGGATCAGGATGAAAGTAATTGACTGAAACAGGACATTGATAATTAGAACAGACAGAGGATCAGGATGATAGTAATTGACTGAAACAGGACACAGATAATTAGAATAGACAGAGGATCAGGATGACAGTAATTGACTGAAACAGGACATAGATAATTAGAATAGACAGAGGATCAGGATGATATTAATTGACTGAAACAGGACATAGATAATTAGAATAGACAGAGGATCAGGATGATAGTAATTGACTGAAACAGGACACAGATAATTAGAATGGACAGAGGATCATGATGATAGTAATTGACTGAAACAGGACATCGATAATTAGAATGGTCAGAGGATCAGGATGATAGTAATTGACTGAAACAGGACATCGATAATTAGAATGGACAGAGGATCAGGATGATAGTAATTGACTGAAACAGGACATAGATAATTAGAATGGACAGAGGATCAGGATGATAGTAATTGACTGAAACAGGACATAGATAATTAGAATAGACAAAGGATCAGGATGATAGTAATTGACTGAAAGAGGACATAGATAATTAGAATAGACAGAGGATCAGGATGATAGTAATTGACTGAAACAGGACATAGATAATTAGAATAGACAGAGGATCAGGATGATATTAATTGACTGAAAAAGGACATAGATAATTAGAATAGACAGAGGATCAGGATGATAGTAATTGACTGAAACAGGACATAGATAATTAGAATAGACAGAGGATCAGGATGATAGTAATTGACTGAAACAGGACATAGATAATTAGAATGGACAGAGGATCAGGATGATAGTAATTGACTGAAACAGGACACAGATAATTAGAATGGACAGAGGATCAGGATGATATTAATTGACTGAAACAGGACATAGATAATTAGAATGGACAGAGGATCAGGATGATATTAATTGACTGAAACAGGACATAGATAATTAGAATAGACAGAGGATCAGGATGATAGTAATTGACTGAAACAGGACATAGATAATTAGAATGGTCAGAGGATCAGGATGATAGTAATTCACTGAAACAGGACATCGATAATTAGAATGGACAGAGGATCAGGATGATAGTAATTGACTGAAACAGGACATAGATAATTAGAATGGTTAGAGGATCAGGATGATAGTAATTCACTGAAACAGGACATCGATAATTAGAATGGACAGAGGATCAGGATGATAGTAATTGACTGAAACAGGACATAGATAATTAGAATAGACAGAGGATCATGATGATAGTAATTGACTGAAACAGGACATAGATAATTAGAATGGTCAGAGGATCAGGATGATAGTAATTCACTGAAACAGGACATAGATAATTAGAATGGACAGAGGATCAGGATGATAGTAATTGACTGAAACAGGACATAGATAATTAGAATAGACAGAGGATCAGGATGATAGTAATTGACTGAAACAGGACATAGATAATTAGAATAGACAGAGGATCAGGATGATAGTAATTGACTGAAACAGGACATAGATAATTAGAATAGACAGAGGATCAGGATGATATTAATTGACTGAAAAAGGACATAGATAATTAGAATAGACAGAGGATCAGGATGATAGTAATTGACTGAAACAGGACATAGATAATTAGAATAGACAGAGGATCAGGATGATAGTAATTGACTGAAACAGGACATAGATAATTAGAATAGACAGAGGATCAGGATGATAGTAATTGACAGAAACAGGACATAGATAATTAGAATAGACAGAGGATCAGGATGATAGTAATTGACTGAAACAGGACACAGATAATTAGAATGGACAGAGGATCAGGATGATATTAATTGACTGAAACAGGACATAGATAAATAGAGTGGACAGAGGATCAGGATGATAGTAATTGACTGAAACAGGACATAGATAATTAGAATGGACAGAGGATCAGGATGATATTAATTGACTGAAACAGGACATAGATAATTAGAATGGACAGAGGATCAGGATGATAGTAATTGACTGAAACAGGACATAGATAATTAGAATGGACAGAGGATCAGGATGATATTAATTGACTGAAACAGGACATAGATAATTAGAATGGACAGAGGATCAGGATGATAGTAATTGACTGAAACAGGACATAGATAATTAGAATGGACAGAGGATCAGGATGATATTAATTGACTGAAACAGGACATAGATAATTAGAATAGACAGAGGATCAGGATGATAGTAATTGACTGAAACAGGACATAGATAATCAGAATGGACAGAGGATCAGGATGATATTAATTGACTGAAACAGGACATAGATAATTAGAATAGACAGAGGATCAGGATGATAGTAATTGACTGAAACAGGACACAGATAATTAGAATAGACAGAGGATCAGGATGATAGTAATTGACTGAAACAGGACATAGATAATTAGAATAGACAGAGGATCAGGATGATAGTAATTGACTGAAACAGGACACAGATAATTAGAATAGACAGAGGATCAGGATGATAGTAATTGACTGAAACAGGACATAGATAATTAGAATGGACAGAGGATCAGGATGATAGTAATTGACTGAAACAGGACACAGATAATTAGAATAGACAGAGAGTCAGGATGATAGTAATTGACTGAAACAGGACATAGATAATTAGAATAGACAGAGGATCAGGATGATAGTAATTGACTGAAACAGGACATAGATAATTAGAATAGACAGAGGATCAGGATGATAGTAATTGACTGAAACAGGACATAGATAATTAGAATAGACAGAGGATCAGGATGATAGTAATTGACTGAAAAAGGACACAGATAATTAGAATAGACAGAGGATCAGGATGATAGTAATTGACTGAAACAGGACATAGATAATTAGAATAGACAGAGGATCAGGATGATAGTAATTGACTGAAACAGGACATAGATAATTAGAATAGACAGAGGATCAGGATGATAGTAATTGACTGAAAAAGGACACAGATAATTAGAATAGACAGAGGATCAGCATGATAGTAATTGACTGAAACAGGACATAGATAATTAGAATAGACAGAGGATCAGGATGATAGTAATTGACTGAAACAGGACATAGATAATTAGAATAGACAGAGGATCAGGATGATAGTAATTGACTGAAAAAGGACACAGATAATTAGAATAGACAGAGGATCAGCATGATAGTAATTGACTGAAACAGGACATAGATAATTAGAATAGACAGAGGATCAGGATGATAGTAATTGACTGAAACAGGACATAGATAATTAGAATAGACAGAGGATCAGGATGATATTAATTGACTGAAAAAGGACACAGATAATTAGAATAGACAGAGGATCAGGATGATAGTAATTGACTGAAACATGACATAGATAATTAGAATAGACAGAGAGTCAGGATGATAGTAATTGACTGAAACAGGACATAGATAATTAGAATAGACAGAGGATCAGGATGATAGCAATTGACTGAAAAAGGACACAGATAATTAGAATAGACAGAGGATCAGGATGATAGTAATTGACTGAAACAGGACATAGATAATTAGAATAGACAGAGGATCAGGATGATAGTAATTGACTGAAACAGGACATAGATAATTAGAATAGACAGAGGATCATGATGATATTAATTGACTGAAAAAGGACAGAGATAATTAGAATGGACAGAGGATCAGGATGATAGTAATTGACTGAAACAGGACATAGATAATTAGAATGGACAGAGGATCAGGATGATAGTAATTGACTGAAACAGGACATAGATAATTAGAATAGACAGAGGATCAGGATGATAGTAATTGACTGAAACAGGACATAGATAATTAGAATGGACAGAGGATCAGGATGATAGTAATTGACTGTAAAAGGACATAGATAATTAGAATGGACAGAGGATCAGGATGATAGTAATTGACTGAAACAGGACATAGATAATTAGAATGGACAGAGGATCAGGATGATAGTAATTGACTGAAACAGGACATAGATAATTAGAATGGACAGAGGATCAGGATGATAGTAATTGACTGAAACAGGACATAGATAATTAGAATGGACAGAGGATCAGGATGATAGTAATTGACTGAAACAGGACATAGATAATTAGAATGGACAGAGGATCAGGATGATAGTAATTGACTGAAACAGGACATAGATAATTAGAATGGACAGAGGATCAGGATGATAGTAATTGACTGAAACAGGCCATAGATAATTAGAATGGACAGAGGATCAGGATGATAGTAATTGACTGAAACAGGACATAGATAATTAGAATAGACAGAGGATCAGGATGATAGTAATTGACTGAAACCGGACATAGATAATTAGAATGTTCAGAGGATCAGGATGATAGTAATTGACTGAAACATGACATAGATAATTAGAATGGACTGAGGATCAGGATGACAGTAATTGACTGAAACAGGACATAGATAATTAGAATGGACAGAGGATCAGGATGATAGTAATTGACTGAAACAGGACATAGATAATTAGAATGGACAGAGGATCAGGATGATAGTAATTGACTGAAACAGGACATAGATAATTAGAATGGACAGAGGATCAGGATGATAGCAATTGACTGAAACGGGACATAGATAATTAGAATGGACAGAGGATCAGGATGATAGTAATTGACTGAAACAGGACATAGATAATTAGAATGGACAGAGGATCAGGATGATATTAATTGACTGAAAAAGGACATTGATAATTAGAATGGACAGAGGATCAGGATGATATTAATTGACTGAAAAAGGACACAGATAATTAGAATGGACAGAGTATCAGGATGATAGTAATTGACTGAAACAGGACATAGATAATTAGAATAGACAGAGGATCAGGATGATAGTAATTGACTGAAACAGGACATAGATAATTAGAATGGACAGAGGATCAGGATGATAGTAATTGACTGAAAAAGGACATAGATAATTAGAATGGACAGAGGATCAGGATGATAGTAATTGACTGAAACAGGACATAGATAATTAGAATGGACAGAGGATCAGGATGATCGTAATTGACTGAAACAGGACATAGATAATTAGAATGGACAGAGGATCAGGATGATAGTAATTGACTGAAACAGGACATAGATAATTAGAATGGACAGAGGATCAGGATGATAGTAATTGACTGAAACAGGACATAGATAATTAGAATGGACAGAGGATCAGGATGATAGTAATTGACTGAAACAGGACATAGATAATTAGAATGGACAGAGGATCAGGATGATAGTAATTGACTGAAACAGGCCATAGATAATTAGAATGGACAGAGGATCAGGATGATAGTAATTGACTGAAACAGGACATAGAAAATTAGAATAGACAGAGGATCAGGATGATAGTAATTGACTGAAACAGGACATAGATAATTAGAATGTTCAGAGGATCAGGATGATAGTAATTGACTGAAACATGACATAGATAATTAGAATGGACTGAGGATCAGGATGACAGTAATTGACTGAAACAGGACATAGATAATTAGAATGGACAGAGGATCAGGATGATAGTAATTGACTGAAACAGGACATAGATAATTAGAATGGACAGAGGATCAGGATGATATTAATTGACTGAAACAGGACATAGATAATTAGAATGGACAGAGGATCAGGATGATAGCAATTGACTGAAACAGGACATAAATAATTAGAATGTTTTGAGGATCAGGATGATAGTAATTGACTGAAACAGGACATAGATAATTAGAATAGACAGAGGATCAGGATGATATTAATTGACTGAAAAAGGACATTGATAATTAGAATGGACAGAGGATCAGGATGATATTAATTGACTGAAAAAGGACACAGATAATTAGAATGGACAGAGGATCAGGATGATATTAATTGACTGAAAAAGGACACAGATAATTAGAATGGACAGAGGATCAGGATGATAGTAATTGACTGAAACAGGACATAGATAATTAGAATGGACAGAGGATCAGGATGATATTAATTGACTGAAAAAGGACATAGATAATTAGAATAGACAGAGGATCAGGATGATATTAATTGAGTGAAAAAGGACACAGATAATTAGAATGGACAGACGATCAGGATGATAGTAATTGACTGAAAAAGGACACAGATAATTAGAATAGACAGAGGATCAGGATGACAGTAATTGACTGAAACAGGACATAGATAATTAGAATAGACAGAGGATCAGGATGATAGTAATTGACTGAAACAGGACATAGATAATTAGAGTGGACAGAGGATCAGGATGATAGTAATTGACTGAAACAGGACATAGATAATTAGAATGGACAGAGGATCAGGATGATAGTAATTGACTGAAACAGGACATAGATAATTAGAATGGACAGAGGATCAGGATGATAGTAATTCACTGAAACAGCACATAGATAATTAGTATAGACAGAGGATCAGGATGATAGAAATTGACTGAAACAGGACATTGATTATTAGAATGGACAGAGGATCAGGATGATAGTAATTGACTGAAACAGGACATAGATAATTAGAATGGACAGAGGATCAGGATGATAGCAATTGACTGAAACAGGACATAGATAATTAGAATGGACAGAGGATCAGGATGATAGTAATTGACTGAAACAGGACATAGATAATTAGAATGGACAGAGGATCAGGATGATAGTAATTGACTGAAACAGGACATAGATAATTAGAATAGACAGAGGATCAGGATGATAGTAATTGACTGAAACAGGACATAGATAATTAGAATGGACAGAGGATCAGGATGATAGTAATTGACTGAAAAAGGACATAGATAATTAGAATGGACAGAGGATCAGGATGATAGTAATTGACTGAAACAGGACATAGATAATTAGAATGGACAGAGGATCAGGATGATAGTAATTGACTGAAACAGGACATAGATAATTAGAATGGACAGAGGATCAGGATGATAGTAATTGACTGAAACAGGACATAGATAATTAGAATGGACAGAGGATCAGGATGATAGTAATTGACTGAAACAGGACATAGATAATTAGAATGGACAGAGGATCAGGATGATAGTAATTGACTGAAACAGGACATAGATAATTAGAATGGACAGAGGATCAGGATGATAGTAATTGACTGAAACAGGCCATAGATAATTAGAATGGACAGAGGATCAGGATGATAGTAATTGACTGAAACAGGACATAGATAATTAGAATAGACAGAGGATCAGGATGATAGTAATTGACTGAAACAGGACATAGATAATTAGAATGTTCAGAGGATCAGGATGATAGTAATTGACTGAAACATGACATAGATAATTAGAATGGACTGAGGATCAGGATGACAGTAATTGACTGAAACAGGACATAGATAATTAGAATGGACAGAGGATCAGGATGATAGTAATTGACTGAAACAGGACATAGATAATTAGAATGGACAGAGGATCAGGATGATAGTAATTGACTGAAACAGGACATAGATAATTAGAATGGACAGAGGATCAGGATGATAGCAATTGACTGAAACAGGACATAGATAATTAGAATGGACAGAGGATCAGGATGATAGTAATTGACTGAAACAGGACATAGATAATTAGAATGGACAGAGGATCAGGATGATATTAATTGACTGAAAAAGGACATTGATAATTAGAATGGACAGAGGATCAGGATGATATTAATTGACTGAAAAAGGACACAGATAATTAGAATGGACAGAGTATCAGGATGATAGTAATTGACTGAAACAGGACATAGATAATTAGAATAGACAGAGGATCAGGATGATAGTAATTGACTGAAACAGGACATAGATAATTAGAATGGACAGAGGATCAGGATGATAGTAATTGACTGAATAAGGACATAGATAATTAGATTGGACAGAGGATCAGGATGATAGTAATTGACTGAAACAGGACATAGATAATTAGAATGGACAGAGGATCAGGATGATCGTAATTGACTGAAACAGGACATAGATAATTAGAATGGACAGAGGATCAGGATGATAGTAATTGACTGAAACAGGACATAGATAATTAGAATGGACAGAGGATCAGGATGATAGTAATTGACTGAAACAGGACATAGATAATTAGAATGGACAGAGGATCAGGATGATAGTAATTGACTGAAACAGGACATAGATAATTAGAATGGACAGAGGATCAGGATGATAGTAATTGACTGAAACAGGCCATAGATAATTAGAATGGACAGAGGATCAGGATGATAGTAATTGACTGAAACAGGACATAGAAAATTAGAATAGACAGAGGATCAGGATGATAGTAATTGACTGAAACAGGACATTGATAATTAGAATGTTCAGAGGATCAGGATGATAGTAATTGACTGAAACATGACATAGATAATTAGAATGGACTGAGGATCAGGATGACAGTAATTGACTGAAACAGGACTTAGATAATTAGAATGGACAGAGGATCAGGATGATAGTAATTGACTGAAACAGGACATAGATAATTAGAATGGACAGAGGATCAGGATGATAGTAATTGACTGAAACAGGACATAGATAATTAGAATGGACAGAGGATCAGGATGATAGCAATTGACTGAAACAGGACATAGATAATTAGAATGGACAGAGGATCAGGATGATAGTAATTGACTGAAACAGGACATAGATAATTAGAATGGACAGAGGATCAGGATGATATTAATTGACTGAAAAAGGACATTGATAATTAGAATGGACAGAGGATCAGGATGATATTAATTGACTGAAAAAGGACACAGATAATTAGAATGGACAGAGGATCAGGATGATATTAATTGACTGAAAAAGGACACAGATAATTAGAATGGACAGAGGATCAGGATGATATTAATTGACTGAAAAAGGACACAGATAATTAGAATAGACAGAGGATCAGGATGATATTAATTGACTGAAAAAGGACACAGATAATTAGAATGGACAGAGGATCAGGATGATAGTAATTGACTGAAACAGGACATAGATAATTAGAATGGACAGAGGATCAGGATGATATTAATTGACTGAAAAAGGACATAGATAATTAGAATAGACAGAGGATCAGGATGATATTAATTGAGTGAAAAAGGACACAGATAATTAGAATGGACAGACGATCAGGATGATAGTAATTGACTGAAAAAGGACACAGATAATTAGAATAGACAGAGGATCAGGATGACAGTAATTGACTGAAACAGGACATAGATAATTAGAATGGACAGAGGATCAGGATGATAGTAATTGACTGAAACAGGACATAGATAATTAGAGTGGACAGAGGATCAGGATGATAGTAATTGACTGAAACAGGACATAGATAATTAGAATGGACAGAGGATCAGGATGATAGTAATTGACTGAAACAGGACATAGATAATTAGAATGGACAGAGGATCAGGATGATAGTAATTCACTGAAACAGCACATAGATAATTAGTATAGACAGAGGATCAGGATGATAGAAATTGACTGAAACAGGACATAGATTATTAGAATGGACAGAGGATCAGGATGATAGTAATTGACTGAAACAGGACATAGATAATTAGAATGGACAGAGGATCAGGATGATAGTAATTGACTGAAACAGGACATAGATAATTAGAATGGACAGAGGATCAGGATGATATTAATTGACTGAAAAAGGACATTGATAATTAGAATGGACAGAGGATCAGGATGATATTAATTGACTGAAAAAGGACACAGATAATTAGAATGGACAGAGGATCAGGATGATATTAATTGACTGAAAAAGGACACAGATAATTAGAATGGACAGAGGATCAGGATGATAGTAATTGACTGAAACAGGACATAGATAATTAGAATGGACAGAGGATCAGGATGATATTAATTGACTGAAAAAGGACATAGATAATTAGAATAGACAGAGGATCAGGATGATATTAATTGAGTGAAAAAGGACACAGATAATTAGAATGGACAGACGATCAGGATGATAGTAATTGACTGAAAAAGGACACAGATAATTAGAATAGGCAGAGGATCAGGATGACAGTAATTGACTGAAACAGGACATAGATAATTAGAATGGACAGAGGATCAGGATGATAGTAATTGACTGAAACAGGACATAGATAATTAGAGTGGACAGAGGATCAGGATGATAGTAATTGACTGAAACAGGACATAGATAATTAGAATGGACAGAGGATCAGGATGATAGTAATTGACTGAAACAGGACATAGATAATTAGAATGGACAGAGGATCAGGATGATAGTAATTCACTGAAACAGCACATAGATAATTAGTATAGACAGAGGATCAGGATGATAGAAATTGACTGAAACAGGACATAGATTATTAGAATGGACAGAGGATCAGGATGATAGTAATTGACTGAAACAGGACATAGATAATTAGAATGGACAGAGGATCAGGATGATAGTAATTGACTGAAACAGGACATAGATAATTAGAATGGACAGAGGATCAGGATGATATTAATTGACTGAAAAAGGACACAGATAATTAGAATGGACAGAGGATCAGGATGATAGTAATTGACTGAAAAAGGACATAGATAATTAGAATGGACAGAGGATCAGGATGATATTAATTGACTGAAAAAGGATACAGATAATTAGAATGGACAGAGGATCAGGATGATAGTAATTGACTGAAACAGGACATAGATAATTAGAATAGACAGAGGATCAGGATGATAGTAATTGACTGAAACAGGACATAGATAATTAGAATGGACAGAGTATCAGGATGATAGTAATTGACTGAAACAGGACATAGATAATTAGAATGGACAGAGGATCAGGATGATAGTAATTGACTGAAACAGGACATAGATAATTAGAATAGACAGAGGATCAGGATGATAGTAATTGACTGAAACAGGACATAGATAATTAGAATGGACAGAGGATCAGGATGATAGTAATTGACTGAAACAGGACATAGATAATTAGAATGGACAGAGGATCAGGATGATAGTAATTGACTGAAACAGGACATAGATAATTAGAATGGACAGAGGATCAGGATGATAGTAATTGACTGAAACAGGACATAGATAATTAGAATGGACAGAGGATCAGGATGATATTAATTGACTGAAACAGGACATAGATAATTAGAATAGACAGAGGATCAGGATGATAGTAATTGACTGAAAAAGGACACAGATAATTAGAATGGACAGAGGATCAGGATGATATTAATTGACTGAAACAGGACATAGATAATTAGAATGTTCAGAGGATCAGGATGATAGTAATTGACTGAAACAGGACATAGATAATTAGAATAGACAGAGGATCAGGATGATATTAATTGACTGAAAAAGGACACAGATAATTAGAATGGACAGAGGATCAGGATGATATTAATTGACTGAAACAGGACATAGATAATTAGAATAGACAGAGGATCAGGATGATAGTAATTGACTGAAACAGGACATAGATAATTAGAATGTTCAGAGGATCAGGATGATAGTAATTGACTGAAACAGGACATAGATAATTAGAATAGACAGAGGATCAGGATGATAGTAATTGACTGAAACAGGACATAGATAATTAGAATGGACAGAGGATCTGGATGATATTAATTTACTGAAAAAGGACACAGATAATTAGAATAGACAGAGGATCAGGATGATATTAATTGACTGAAACAGGACATAGATAATTAGAATGTTCAGAGGATCAGGATGATAGTAATTGACTGAAACAGGACATAGATGATTAGAATGGACAGAGGATCAGGATGATAGTAATTGACTGAAACAGGACATAGATAATTAGAATGGACAGAGGATCAGGATGATATCAATTGACTGAAAAAGGACACAGATAATTAGAATGGACAGAGGATCAGGATGATAGTAATTGACTGAAACAGGACATAGATAATTAGAATGGACAGAGGATCAGGATGATATTAATTGACTGAAAAAGGACATAGATAATTAGAATAGACAGAGGATCAGGATGATAGTAATTGACTGAAACAGGACATAGATAATTAGAATGGACAGAGGATCAGGATGATAGTAATTGACTGAAAAAGGACATAGATAATTAGAATAGACAGAGGATCAGGATGATATTAATTGACTGAAAAAGGACATAGATAATTAGAATGGACAGAGGATCTGGATGATAGTAATTGACTGAAAAAGGACATAGATAATTAGAATAGACAGAGGATCAGGATGATAGTAATTGACAGAAACATGACATAGAAATTTAGAATAGACAGAGGATCAGGATGATAGTAATTGACTGAAACAGGACATAGATAATTAGAATAGCCAGAGGATCAGGATGATAGTAATTGACTGAAACAGGACATAGATAATTAGAATAGACAGAGGATCAGGATGATAGTAATTGACTGAAACAGGACATAGATAATTAGAATAGACAGAGGATCAGGATGATAGTAATTGACTGAAACAGGACATAGATAATTAGAATAGACAGAGGATCAGGATGATAGTAATTGACTGAAACAGGACATAGATAATTAGAGTAGACAGAGGATCAGGATGATAGTAATTGACTGAAACAGGACATAGATAATTAGAATAGACAGAGGATCAGGATGATAGTAATTGACTGAAAAAGGACATAGATAATTAGAATAGACAGAGGATCAGGATGATATTAATTGACTGAAACAGGACATGGAGAATTAGAATAGACAGAGGATCAGGATGATATTAATTGACTGAAAAAGGACATAGATAATTAGAATGGACAGAGGATCAGGATGATAGTAATTGACTGAAACAGGACATAGATAATTAGAATGGACGGAGGATCAGGATGATATTAATTGACTGAAAAAGGACATAGATAATTAGAATGGACAGAGGATCAGGATGATAGTAATTGACTGAAACAGGACATATATAATTAGAATGGACAGAGGATCAGGATGATATTAATTGACTGAAAAAGGACATAGATAATTAGAATGGACAGAGGATCAGGATGATAGTAATTGACTGAAACAGGACATAGATAATTAGAATGGACAGAGGATCAGGATGATAGTAATTGACTGAAACAGGACATTGATAATTAGAATAGACAGAGGATCAGGATGATAGAAATTGACTGAAACAGGACATAGATCATTAGAATGGACAGAGGATCAGGATGATAGTAATTAACTGAAAAAGGACATAGATAATTAGAATGGACAGAGGATCAGGATGATAGTAATTGACTGAAACAGGACATAGATAATTAGAATGGACAGAGGATCAGGATGATAGTAATTGACTGAAACAGGACATAGATAATTAGAATGGACAGAGGATCAGGATGATATTAATTGACTGAAACAGGACATAGATAATTAGAATGGACAGAGGATCAGGATGATAGTAATTGACTGAAACAGGACATAGATAATTAGAATGGACAGAGGATCAGGATGATAGTAATTGACTGAAAAAGGACATAGATAATTAGAATAGACAGAGGATCAGGATGATAGTAATTGACTGAAACAGGACATAGATAATTAGAATGGACAGAGGATCAGGATGATAGTAATTGACTGAAACAGGACATAGATAATTAGAATGGACAGAGGATCAGGATGATAGTAATTGACTGAAACAGGACATAGATAATTAGAATGGACAGAGGATCAGGATGATATTAATTGACTGAAAAAGGACATAGATAATTAGAATGGACAGAGGATCAAGATGATAGTAATTGACTGAAACAGGACATAGATAATTAGAATGGACAGAGGTTCAGGATGGTAGAAATTGACTGAAACAGGACATAGATAATTAGAATGGACAGATGATCAGGATGATAGTAATTGACTGAAACAGGACATAGATAATTAGAATAGACAGAGGATCAGGATGATAGTAATTGACTGAAACAGGACATTGATAATTAGAATAGACAGAGGATCAGGATGATATTAATTGTCTGAAACAGGACATAGATAATTAGAATGGACAGAGGATCAGGATGATAGTAATTGACTGAAACAGGACATAGATAATTAGAATAGACAGAGGATCAGGATGATATTAATTGACTGAAACAGGACATAGATAATTAGAATGGACAGAGGATCAGGATGACAGTAATTGACTGAAACAGGACATAGATAATTAGAATAGACAGAGGATCAGGATGATATTAATTGACTGAAACAGGACATAGATAATTAGAATAGACAGAGGATCAGGATGATATTAATTGACTGAAACAGGACATAGATAATTAGAATAGACAGAGGATCAGGATGATATTAATTGACTGAAAAATGACATAGATAATTAGAATGGACAGAGGATCAGGATGATATTAATTGACTGAAACAGGACATAGATAATTAGAATAGACAGAGGATCAGGATGATATTAATTGACTGAAACAGGACATAGATAATTAGAATGGACAGAGGATCAGGATGATAGTAATTGACTGAAAAAGGACACAGATAATTAGAATGGACAGAGGATCAGGATGATAGTAATTGACTGAAAAAGGACACAGATAATTAGAATGGACAGAGGATCAGGTTGATAGTAATTGACTGAAACAGGACATAGATAATTAGAATGGACAGAGGATCAGGATGATAGTAATTGACTGAAACAGGACATAGATAATTAGAATGGACAGAGGATCAGGATGATATTAATTGACTGAAAAAGGACACAGATAATTAGAATGGACAGAGGATCAGGATGATAGTAATTGACTGAAACAGGACATAGATAATTAGAATGGACAGAGGATCAGGATGATATTAATTGACTGAAAAAGGACATAGATAATTAGAATAGACAGAGGATCAGGATGATAGTAATTGACTGAAACAGGACATAGATAATTAGAATGGACAGAGGATCAGGATGATAGTAATTGAATGAAAAAGGACATAGATAATTAGAATAGACAGAGGATCAGGATTATATTATTTGACTGAAAAAGGACATAGATAATTAGAATGGACAGAGGATCAGGATGATAGTAATTGACTGAAAAAGGACATAGATAATTAGAATAGACAGAGGATCAGGATGATAGTAATTGACTGAAACAGGACATAGATAATTAGAATGGACAGAGGATCAGGATGATATTAATTGACTGAAAAAGGACATAGATAATTAGAATAGACAGAGGATCAGGATGATAGTAATTGACAGAAACAGGACATAGATATTTAGAATAGACAGAGGATCAGGATGATAGTAATTGACTGAAACAGGACACAGATAATTAGAATAGACAGAGGATCAGGATGATAGTAATTGACTGAAACAGGACATAGATAATTAGAATAGACAGAGGATCAGGATGATAGTAATTGACTGAAACAGGACATAGATAATTAGAATAGACAGAGGATCAGGATGATAGTAATTGACTGAAACAGGACATAGATAATTAGAATAGACAGAGGATCAGGATGATAGTAATTGACAGAAACAGGACATAGATATTTAGAATAGACAGAGGATCAGGATGATAGTAATTGACTGAAACAGGACATAGATAATTAGAATAGACAGAGGATCAGGATGATAGTAATTGACTGAAACAGGACATAGATAATTAGAATAGACAGAGGATCAGGATGATAGTAATTGACTGAAACAGGACATAGATAATTAGAATAGACAGAGGATCAGGATGATAGTAATTGACTGAAAAAGGACATAGATAATTAGAATAGACAGAGGATCAGGATGATATTAATTGACTGAAACAGGACATAGATAATTAGAATGGACAGAGGATCAGGATGATATTAATTGACTGAAAAAGGACATAGATAATTAGAATGGACAGAGGATCAGGATGATAGTAATTGACTGAAACAGGACATAGATAATTAGAATGGACAGAGGATCAGGATGATATTAATTGACTGAAAAAGGACATAGATAATTAGAATGGACAGAGGATCAGGATGATAGTAATTGACTGAAACAGGACATAGATAATTAGAATGGACAGAGGATCAGGATGATATTAATTGACTGAAAAAGGACATAGATAATTAGAATGGACAGAGGATCAGGATGATAGTAATTGACTGAAACAGGACATAGATAATTAGAATGGACAGAGGATCAGGATGATATTAATTGACTGAAAAAGGACATAGATAATTAGAATGGACAGAGGATCAGGATGATAGTAATTGACTGAAACAGGACATAGATAATTAGAATGGACAGAGGATCAGGATGATAGTAATTGACTGAAACAGGACATTGATAATTAGAATAGACAGAGGATCAGGATGATAGTAATTGACTGAAACAGGACATAGATCATTAGAATGGACAGAGGATCAGGATGATAGTAATTGACTGAAACAGGACATAGATAATTAGAATGGACAGAGGATCAGGATGATATTAATTGACTGAAAAAGGACATAGATAATTAGAATAGACAGAGGATCAGGATGATAGTAATTGACTGAAACAGGACATAGATAATTAGAATGGACAGAGGATCAGGATGATAGTAATTGACTGAAACAGGACATAGATAATTAGAATGGACAGAGGATCAGGATGATATTAATTGACTGAAACAGGACATAGATAATTAGAATGGACAGAGGATCAGGATGATAGTAATTGACTGAAACAGGACATAGATAATTAGAATGGACAGAGGATCAGGATGATAGTAATTGACTGAAAAAGGACATAGATAATTAGAATAGACAGAGGATCAGGATGATAGTAATTGACTGAAACAGGACATAGATAATTAGAATAGACAGAGGATCAGGATGATAGTAATTGACTGAAACAGGACATAGATAATTAGAATGGACAGAGGATCAGGATGATAGTAATTGACTGAAACAGGACATAGATAATTAGAATGGACAGAGGATCAGGATGATAGTAATTGACTGAAAGAGGACATAGATAATTAGAATAGACAGAGGATCAGCATGATAGTAATTGACTGAAAAAGGACACGGATAATTAGAATAGACAGAGGATCAGGATGATAGTAATTGACTGAAACAGGACATAGTAATTAGAATAGACAGAGGATCAGGATGATAGTAATTGACTGAAACAGGACATAGATAATTAGAATAGACAGAGGATCAGGATGATATTAATTGACTGAAACAGGACATAGATAATTAGAATGGACAGAGGATCAGGATGATAGTAATTGACTGAAACAGGACATAGATAATTAGAATGGACAGAGGATCAGGATGATAGTAATTGACTGAAACAGGACATAGATAATTAGAATGGACAGTGGATCAGGATGATAGTAATTGACTGAAACAGGACATAGATAATTAGAATGGACAGAGGATCAGGATGATAGTAATTGACTGAAACAGGACATAGATAATTAGAATAGACAGAGGATCAGGATGATAGTAATTGACTGAAACAGGACATAGATAATTAGAATGGACAGAGGATCAGGATGATAGTAATTGACTGAAAAAGGACATAGATAATTAGAATGGACAGAGGATCAGGATGATAGTAATTGACTGAAACAGGACATAGATAATTAGAATGGACAGAGGATCAGGATGATAGTAATTGACTGAAACAGGACATAGATAATTAGAATGGACAGAGGATCAGGATGATAGTAATTGACTGAAACAGGACATAGATAATTAGAATGGACAGAGGATCAGGATGATAGTAATTGACTGAAACAGGACATAGATAATTAGAATGGACAGAGGATCAGGATGATAGTAATTGACTGAAACAGGACATAGATAATTAGAATGGACAGACGATCAGGATGATAGTAATTGACTGAAACAGGCCATAGATAATTAGAATGGACAGAGGATCAGGATGATAGTAATTGACTGAAACAGGACATAGATAATTAGAATAGACAGAGGATCAGGATGATAGTAATTGACTGAAACAGGACATAGATAATTAGAATGTTCAGAGGATCAGGATGATAGTAATTGACTGAAACATGACATAGATAATTAGAATGGACTGAGGATCAGGATGACAGTAATTGACTGAAACAGGACATAGATAATTAGAATGGACAGAGGATCAGGATGATAGTAATTGACTGAAACAGGACATAGATAATTAGTATGGACAGAGGATCAGGATGATAGTAATTGACTGAAACAGGACATAGATAATTAGAATGGACAGAGGATCAGGATGATAGCAATTGACTGAAACAGGACATAGATAATTAGAATGGACAGAGGATCAGGATGATAGTAATTGACTGAAACAGGACATAGATAATTAGAATGGACAGAGGATCAGGATGATATTAATTGACTGAAAAAGGACATTGATAATTAGAATGGACAGAGGATCAGGATGATATTAATTGACTGAAAAAGGACATAGATAATTAGAATAGACAGAGGATCAGGATGATAGTAATTGACTGAAACAGGACATAGATAATTAGAATAGACAGAGGATCAGGATGATAGTAATTGACTGAAACAGGACATAGATAATTAGAATGGACAGAGGATCAGGATGATAGTAATTGACTGAAACAGGACATAGATAATTAGAATGGACAGAGGATCAGGATGATAGTAATTGACTGAAACAGGACATAGATAATTAGAATAGACAGAGGATCAGCATGATAGTAATTGACTGAAAAAGGACACGGATAATTAGAATAGACAGAGGATCAGGATGATAGTAATTGACTGAAACAGGACATAGTTAATTAGAATAGACAGAGGATCAGGATGATAGTAATTGACTGAAACAGGACATAGATAATTAGAATAGACAGAGGATCAGGATGATATTAATTGACTGAAAAAGGACATAGATAATTAGAATGGACAGAGGATCAGGATGATAGTAATTGACTGAAACAGGACATAGATAATTAGAATGGACAGAGGATCAGGATGATAGTAATTGACTGAAACAGGACATAGATAATTAGAATGGACAGAGGATCAGGATGATAGTAATTGACTGAAACAGGACATAGATAATTAGAATGGACAGAGGATCAGGATGATAGTAATTGACTGAAACAGGACATAGATAATTAGAATAGACAGAGGATCAGGATGATAGTAATTGACTGAAACAGGACATAGATAATTAGAATGGACAGAGGATCAGGATGATAGTAATTGACTGAAACAGGACATAGATAATTAGAATGGACAGAGGATCAGGATGATAGTAATTGACTGAAACAGGACATAGATAATTAGAATGGACAGAGGATCAGGATGATAGTAATTGACTGAAACAGGACATAGATAATTAGAATGGACAGAGGATCAGGATGATAGTAATTGACTGAAACAGGACATAGATAATTATTATGGACAGAGGATCAGGATGATAGTAATTGACTGAAACAGGACATAGATAATTAGAATGGACAGAGGATCAGGATGATAGTAATTGACTGAAACAGGACATAGATAATTAGAATGGACAGAGGATCAGGATGATAGTAATTGACTGAAACAGGCCATAGATAATTAGAATGGACAGAGGATCAGGATGATAGTAATTGTCTGAAACAGGACATAGATAATTAGAATAGACAGAGGATCAGGATGATAGTAATTGACTGAAACAGGACATAGATAATTAGAATGTTCAGAGGATCAGGATGATAGTAATTGACTGAAACATGACATAGATAATTAGAATGGACTGAGGATCAGGATGACAGTAATTGACTGAAACAGGACATAGATAATTAGAATGGACAGAGGATCAGGATGATAGTAATTGACTGAAACAGGACATAGATAATTAGTATGGACAGAGGATCAGGATGATAGTAATTGACTGAAACAGGACATAGATAATTAGAATGGACAGAGGATCAGGATGATAGCAATTGACTGAAACAGGACATAGATAATTAGAATGGACAGAGGATCAGGATGATAGTAATTGACTGAAACAGGACATAGATAATTAGAATGGACAGAGGATCAGGATGATATTAATTGACTGAAAAAGGACATTGATAATTAGAATGGACAGAGGATCAGGATGATATTAATTGACTGAAAAAGGACACAGATAATTAGAATGGACAGAGTATCAGGATGATAGTAATTGACTGAAACAGGACATAGATAATTAGAATGGACAGAGGATCAGGATGATAGTAATTGACTGAAACAGGACATAGATAATTAGAATGGACAGAGGATCAGGATGATAGTAATTGACTGAAAAAGGACATAGATAATTAGAATAGACAGAGGATGAGGATGATAGTAATTGACTGAAACAGGACATAGATAATTAGAATGGACAGAGGATCAGGATGATCGTAATTGACTGAAACAGGACATAGATAATTAGAATGGACAGAGGATCAGGATGATAGTAATTGACTGAAACAGGACATAGATAATTAGAATGGACAGAGGAGCAGGATGATAGTAATTGACTGAAACAGGACATAGATAATTAGAATGGACAGAGGATCAGGATGATAGTAATTGACTGAAACAGGACAGAGATAATTAGAATGGACAGAGGATAAGGATGATAGTAATTAACTGAAACAGGCCATAGATAATTAGAATGGACAGAGGATCAGGATGATAGTAATTGACTGAAACAGGACATAGATAATTAGAATAGACAGAGGATCAGGATGATAGTAATTGACTGAAACAGGACATAGATAATTAGAATGTTCAGAGGATCAGGATGATAGTAATTGACTGAAACATGACATAGATAATTAGAATGGACTGAGGATCAGGATGACAGTAATTGACTGAAACAGGACATAGATAATTAGAATGGACAGAGTATCAGGATGATTGTAATTGACTGAAACAGGACATAGATAATTAGAATGGACAGAGGATCAGGATGATAGTAATTGACTGAAACAGGACATAGATAATTAGAATGGACAGAGGATCAGGATGATAGCAATTGACTGAAACAGGACATAGATAATTAGAATGGACAGAGGATCAGGATGATAGTAATTGACTGAAACAGGACATAGATAATTAGAATGGACAGAGGATCAGGATGATATCAATTGACTGAAAAAGGACATTGATAATTAGAATGGACAGAGGATCAGGATGATATTAATTGACTGAAAAAGGACACAGATAATTAGAATGGACAGAGGATCAGGATGATATTAATTGACTGAAAAAGGACACAGATAATTAGAATGGACAGAGGATCAGGATGATAGTAATTGACTGAAACAGGACATAGATAATTAGAATGGACAGAGGATCAGGATGATATTAATTGACTGAAAAAGGACATAGATAATTAGAATAGAAAGAGGATCAGGATGATATTAATTGAGTGAAAAAGGACACAGATAATTAGAATGGACAGAGGATCAGGATGATAGTAATTGACTGAAAAAGGACACAGATAATTAGAATAGACAGAGGATCAGGATGACAGTAATTGACTGAAACAGGACATAGATAATTAGAATGGACAGAGGATCAGGATGATAGTAATTGACTGAAACAGGACATAGATAATTAGAGTGGACAGAGGATCAGGATGATAGTAATTGACTGAAACAGGACATAGATAATTAGAATGGACAGAGGATCAGGATGATAGTAATTGACTGAAACAGGACATAGATAATTAGAATGGACAGAGGATCAGGATGATAGTAATTCACTGAAACAGCACATAGATAATTAGTATAGACAGAGGATCAGGATGATAGAAATTGACTGAAACAGGACATAGATTATTAGAATGGACAGAGGATCAGGATGATAGTAATTGACTGAAACAGGACATAGATAATTAGAATGGACAGAGGATCAGGATGATAGTAATTGACTGAAACAGGACATAGATAATTAGAATGGACAGAGGATCAGGATGATATTAATTGACTGAAAAAGGACACAGATAATTAGAATGGACAGAGGATCAGGATGATAGTAATTGACTGAAAAAGGACATAGATAATTAGAATGGACAGAGGATCAGGATGATATTAATTGACTGAAAAAGGACACAGATAATTAGAATGGACAGAGGATCAGGATGATAGTAATTGACTGAAACAGGACATAGATAATTAGAATAGACAGAGGATCAGGATGATAGTAATTGACTGAAACAGGACATAGATAATTGGAATGGACAGAGGATCAGGATGATAGTAATTGACTGAAACAGGACATAGATAATTAGAATGGACAGAGGATCAGGATGATAGTAATTGACTGAAACAGGACATAGATAATTAGAATAGACAGAGGATCAGGATGATAGTAATTGACTGAAACAGGACATAGATAATTAGAATGGACAGAGGATCAGGATGATAGTAATTGACTGAAACAGGACATAGATAATTAGAATGGACAGAGGATCAGGATGATAGTAATTGACTGAAACAGGACATAGATCATTAGAATGGACAGAGGATCAGGATGATAGTAATTGACTGAAACAGGACATAGATAATTAGAATGGACAGAGGATCAGGATGATATTAATTGACTGAAACAGGACATAGATAATTAGAATAGACAGAGGATCAGGATGATAGTAATTGACTGAAAAAGGACACAGATAATTAGAATGGACAGAGGATCAGGATGATATTAATTGACTGAAACAGGACATAGATAATTAGAATGTTCAGAGGATCAGGATGATAGTAATTGACTGAAACAGGACATAGATAATTAGAATAGACAGAGGATCAGGATGATATTAATTGACTGAAAAAGGACACAGATAATTAGAATGGACAGAGGATCAGGATGATATTAATTGACTGAAACAGGACATAGATAATTAGAATGTTCAGAGGATCAGGATGATAGTAATTGACTGAAACAGGACATAGATAATTAGAATAGACAGAGGATCAGGATGATAGTAATTGACTGAAACAGGACATAGATAATTAGAATGGACAGAGGATCAGGATGATATTAATTGACTGAAAAAGGACACAGATAATTAGAATAGACAGAGGATCAGGATGATATTAATTGACTGAAACAGGACATAGATAATTAGAATGTTCAGAGGATCAGGATGATAGTAATTGACTGAAACAGGACATAGATAATTAGAATGGACAGAGGATCAGGATGATAGTAATTGACTGAAACAGGACATAGACAATTAGAATGGACAGAGGATCAGGATGATATTAATTGACTGAAAAAGGACTCAGATAATTAGAATGGACAGAGGATCAGGATGATAGTAATTGACTGAAACAGGACATAGATAAATAGAATGGACAGAGGATCAGGATGATATTAATTGACTGAAAAAGGACATAGATAATTAGAATAGACAGAGGATCAGGATGATAGTAATTGACTGAAACAGGACATAGATAATTAGAATGGACAGAGGATCAGGATGATAGTAATTGACTGAAAAAGGACACAGATAATTAGAATAGACAGAGGATCAGGATGATATTAATTGACTGAAAAAGGACATAGATAATTAGAATGGACAGAGGATCAGGATGATAGTAATTGACTGAAAAAGGACATAGATAATTAGAATAGACAGAGGATCAGGATGATAGTAATTGACAGAAACAGGACATAGATATTTAGAATAGACAGAGGATCAGGATGATAGTAATTGACTGAAACAGGACATAGATAATTAGAATAGACAGAGGATCAGGATGATAGTAATTGACTGAAACAGGACATAGATAATTAGAATAGACAGAGGATCAGGATGATAGTAATTGACTGAAACAGGACATAGATAATTAGAATAGACAGAGGATCAGGATGATAGTAATTGACTGAAACAGGACATAGATAATTAGAATAGACAGAGGATCAGGATGATAGTAATTGACAGAAACAGGACATAGATATTTAGAATAGACAGAGGATCAGGATGATAGTAATTGACTGAAACAGGACATAGATAATTAGTATAGACAGAGGATCAGGATGATAGTAATTGACTGAAACAGGACATAGATAATTAGAATAGACAGAGGATCAGGATGATAGTAATTGACTGAAACAGGACATAGATAATTAGAATAGACAGAGGATCAGGATGATAGTAATTGACTGAAAAAGGACATAGATAATTAGAATAGACAGAGGATCAGGATGATATTAATTGACTGAAACAGGACATAGATAATTAGAATGGACAGAGGATCAGGATGATATTAATTGACTGAAAAAGGACATAGATAATTAGAATGGACAGAGGATCAGGATGATAGTAATTGACTGAAACAGGACATAGATAATTAGAATGGACAGAGGATCAGGATGATATTAATTGACTGAAAAAGGACATAGATAATTAGAATGGACAGAGGATCAGGATGATAGTAATTGACTGAAACAGGACATAGATAATTAGAATGGACGGAGGATCAGGATGATATTAATTGACTGAAAAAGGACATAGATAATTAGAATGGACAGAGGATCAGGATGATAGTAATTGACTGAAACAGGACATAGATAATTAGAATGGACAGAGGATCAGGATGATATTAATTGACTGAAAAAGGACATAGATAATTAGAATGGACAGAGGATCAGGATGATAGTAATTGACTGAAACAGGACATAGATAATTAGAATGGACAGAGGATCAGGATGATAGTAATTGACTGAAACAGGACATTGATAATTAGAATAGACAGAGGATCAGGATGATAGTAATTGACTGAAACAGGACATAGATAATTAGAATGGACAGAGGATCAGGATGATATTAATTGACTGAAAAAGGACATAGATAATTAGAATAGACAGAGGATCAGGATGATAGTAATTGACTGAAACAGGACATAGATAATTAGAATGGACAGAGGATCAGGATGATAGTAATTGACTGAAACAGGACATAGATAATTAGAATGGACAGAGGATCAGGATGATATTAATTGACTGAAACAGGACATAGATAATTAGAATGGACAGAGGATCAGGATGATAGTAATTGACTGAAACAGGACATAGATAATTAGAATGGACAGAGGATCAGGATGATAGTAATTGACTGAAAAAGGACATAGATAATTAGAATAGACAGAGGATCAGGATGATAGTAATTGACTGAAACAGGACATAGATAATTAGAATAGACAGAGGATCAGGATGATAGTAATTGACTGAAACAGGACATAGATAATTAGAATGGACAGAGGATCAGGATGATAGTAATTGACTGAAACAGGACATAGATAATTAGAATGGACAGAGGATCAGGATGATAGTAATTGACTGAAACAGGACATAGATAATTAGAATGGACAGAGGATCAGCATGATATTAATTGACTGAAAAAGGACATAGATAATTAGAATGGACAGAGGATCAAGATAATAGTAATTGACTGAAACAGAACATAGATAATTAGAATGGACAGAGGTTCAGGATGGTAGAAATTGACTGAAACAGGACATAGATAATTAGAATGGACAGAGGATCAGGATGATAGTAATTGACTGAAACAGGACATAGATAATTAGAATAGACAGAGGATCAGGATGATAGTAATTGACTGAAACAGGACATTGATAATTAGAATAGACAGAGGATCAGGATGATATTAATTGACTGAAACAGGACATAGATAATTAGAATGGACAGAGGATCAGGATGATAGTAATTGACTGAAACAGGACATAGATAATTAGAATAGACAGAGGATCAGGATGATATTAATTGACTGAAACAGGACATAGATAATTAGAATGGACAGAGGATCAGGATGATAGTAATTGACTGAAACAGGACATAGATAATTAGAATAGACAGAGGATCAGGATGATATTAATTGACTGAAACAGGACATAGATAATTAGAATAGACAGAGGATCAGGATGATATTAATTGACTGAAACAGGACATAGATAATTAGAATAGACAGAGGATCAGGATGATAGTAATTGACTGAAAAAGGACATAGATAATTAGAATGGACAGAGGATCAGGATGATATTAATTGACTGAAACAGGACATAGATAATTAGAATAGACAGAGGATCGGGATGATATTAATTGACTGAAACAGGACATAGATAATTAGAATGGACAGAGGATCAGGATGATAGTAATTGACTGAAAAAGGACACAGATAATTAGAATGGACAGAGGATCAGGATGATAGTAATTGACTGAAAAAGGACACAGATAATTAGAATGGACAGAGGATCAGGATGATAGTAATTGACTGAAACAGGACATAGATAATTAGAATGGACAGAGGATCAGGATGATAGTAATTGACTGAAACAGGACATAGATAATTAGAATGGACAGAGGATCAGGATGATATTAATTGACTGAAAAAGGACACAGATAATTAGAATGGACAGAGGATCAGGATGATAGTAATTGACTGAAACAGGACATAGATAATTAGAATGGACAGAGGATCAGGATGATATTAATTGACTGAAAAAGGACATAGATAATTAGAATAGACAGAGGATCAGGATGATAGTAATTGACTGAAACAGGACATAGATAATTAGAATGGACAGAGGATCAGGATGATAGTAATTGACTGAAAAAGGACATAGATAATTAGAATAGACAGAGGATCAGGATGATATTAATTGACTGAAAATGGCATAGATAATTAGAATGGACAGAGGATCAGGATGATAGTAATTGACTGAAAAAGGACATAGATAATTAGAATAGACAGAGGATCAGGATGATAGTAATTGACTGAAACAGGACATAGATAATTAGAATGGACAGAGGATCAGGATGATATTAATTGACTGAAAAAGGACATAGATAATTAGAATAGACAGAGGATCAGGATGATAGTAATTGACAGAAACAGGACATAGATATTTAGAATAGACAGAGGATCAGGATGATAGTAATTGACTGAAACAGGACATAGATAATTAGAATAGACAGAGGATCAGGATGATAGTAATTGACTGAAACAGGACATAGATAATTAGAATAGACAGAGGATCAGGATGATAGTAATTGACTGAAACAGGACATAGATAATTAGAATAGACAGAGGATCAGGATGATAGTAATTGACTGAAACAGGACATAGATAATTAGAATAGACAGAGGATCAGGATGATAGTAATTGACAGAAACAGGACATAGATATTTAGAATAGACAGAGGATCAGGATGATAGTAATTGACTGAAACAGGACATAGATAATTAGAATAGACAGAGGATCAGGATGATAGTAATTGACTGAAACAGGACATAGATAATTAGAATAGACAGAGGATCAGGATGATATTAATTGACTGAAAAAGGACATAGATAATTAGAATGGACAGAGGATCAGGATGATAGTAATTGACTGAAACAGGACATATATAATTAGAATGGACAGAGGATCAGGATGATATTAATTGACTGAAAAAGGACATAGATAATTAGAATGGACAGAGGATCAGGATGATAGTAATTGACTGAAACAGGACATAGATAATTAGAATGGACAGAGGATCAGGATGATATTAATTGACTGAAAAAGGACATAGATAATTAGAATGGACAGAGGATCAGGATGATAGTAATTGACTGAAACAGGACATAGATAATTAGAATGGACAGAGGATCAGGATGATATTAATTGACTGAAAAAGGACATAGATAATTAGAATGGACAGAGGATCAGGATGATAGTAATTGACTGAAACAGGACATAGATAATTAGAATGGACAGAGGATCAGGATGATAGTAATTGACTGAAACAGGACATTGATAATTAGAATAGACAGAGGATCAGGATGATAGTAATTGACTGAAACAGGACATAGATCATTAGAATGGACAGAGGATCAGGATGATAGTAATTGACTGAAACAGGACATAGATAATTAGAATGGACAGAGGATCAGGATGATATTAATTGACTGAAAAAGGACATAGATAATTAGAATAGACAGAGGATCAGGATGATAGTAATTGACTGAAACAGGACATAGATAATTAGAATGGACAGAGGATCAGGATGATAGTAATTGACTGAAACAGGACATAGATAATTAGAATAGACAGAGGATCAGGATGATAGTAATTGACTGAAACAGGACATAGATAATTAGAATAGACAGAGGATCAGGATGATAGTAATTGACTGAAACAGGACATAGATAATTAGAATAGACAGAGGATCAGGATGATAGTAATTGACTGAAACAGGACATAGATAATTAGAATAGACAGAGGATCAGGATGATAGTAATTGACAGAAACAGGACATAGATATTTAGAATAGACAGAGGATCAGGATGATAGTAATTGACTGAAACAGGACATAGATAATTAGAATAGACAGAGGATCAGGATGATAGTAATTGACTGAAACAGGACATAGATAATTAGAATAGACAGAGGATCAGGATGATAGTAATTGACTGAAACAGGACATAGATAATTAGAATAGACAGAGGATCAGGATGATAGTAATTGACTGAAAAAGGACATAGATAATTAGAATAGACAGAGGATCAGGATGATATTAATTGACTGAAAATGGCATAGATAATTAGAATGGACAGAGGATCAGGATGATAGTAATTGACTGAAAAAGGACATAGATAATTAGAATAGACAGAGGATCAGGATGATAGTAATTGACTGAAACAGGACATAGATAATTAGAATGGCCAGAGGATCAGGATGATATTAATTGACTGAAAAAGGACATAGATAATTAGAATAGACAGAGGATCAGGATGATAGTAATTGACAGAAACAGGACATAGATATTTAGAATAGACAGAGGATCAGGATGATAGTAATTGACTGAAACAGGACATAGATAATTAGAATAGACAGAGGATCAGGATGATAGTAATTGACTGAAACAGGACATAGATAATTAGAATAGACAGAGGATCAGGATGATAGTAATTGACTGAAACAGGACATAGATAATTAGAATAGACAGAGGATCAGGATGATAGTAATTGACTGAAACAGGACATAGATAATTAGAATAGACAGAGGATCAGGATGATAGTAATTGACAGAAACAGGACATAGATATTTAGAATAGACAGAGGATCAGGATGATAGTAATTGACTGAAACAGGACATAGATAATTAGAATAGACAGAGGATCAGGATGATAGTAATTGACTGAAACAGGACATAGATAATTAGAATAGACAGAGGATCAGGATGATATTAATTGACTGAAAAAGGACATAGATAATTAGAATGGACAGAGGATCAGGATGATAGTAATTGACTGAAACAGGACATATATAATTAGAATGGACAGAGGATCAGGATGATATTAATTGACTGAAAAAGGACATAGATAATTAGAATGGACAGAGGATCAGGATGATAGTAATTGACTGAAACAGGACATAGATAATTAGAATGGACAGAGGATCAGGATGATATTAATTGACTGAAAAAGGACATAGATAATTAGAATGGACAGAGGATCAGGATGATAGTAATTGACTGAAACAGGACATAGATAATTAGAATGGACAGAGGATCAGGATGATATTAATTGACTGAAAAAGGACATAGATAATTAGAATGGACAGAGGATCAGGATGATAGTAATTGACTGAAACAGGACATAGATAATTAGAATGGACAGAGGATCAGGATGATATTAATTGACTGAAAAAGGACACAGATAATTAGAATGGACAGAGGATCAGGATGATAGTAATTGACTGAAACAGGACATAGATAATTAGAATGGACAGAGGATCAGGATGATATTAATTGACTGAAAAAGGACATAGATAATTAGAATAGACAGAGGATCAGGATGATAGTAATTGACTGAAACAGGACATAGATAATTAGAATGGACAGAGGATCAGGATGATAGTAATTGACTGAAAAAGGACATAGATAATTAGAATAGACAGAGGATCAGGATGATATTAATTGACTGAAAATGGCATAGATAATTAGAATGGACAGAGGATCAGGATGATAGTAATTGACTGAAAAAGGACATAGATAATTAGAATAGACAGAGGATCAGGATGATAGTAATTGACTGAAACAGGACATAGATAATTAGAATGGACAGAGGATCAGGATGATATTAATTGACTGAAAAAGGACATAGATAATTAGAATAGACAGAGGATCAGGATGATAGTAATTGACAGAAACAGGACATAGATATTTAGAATAGACAGAGGATCAGGATGATAGTAATTGACTGAAACAGGACATAGATAATTAGAATAGACAGAGGATCAGGATGATAGTAATTGACTGAAACAGGACATAGATAATTAGAATAGACAGAGGATCAGGATGATAGTAATTGACTGAAACAGGACATAGATAATTAGAATAGACAGAGGATCAGGATGATAGTAATTGACTGAAACAGGACATAGATAATTAGAATAGACAGAGGATCAGGATGATAGTAATTGACAGAAACAGGACATAGATATTTAGAATAGACAGAGGATCAGGATGATAGTAATTGACTGAAACAGGACATAGATAATTAGAATAGACAGAGGATCAGGATGATAGTAATTGACTGAAACAGGACATAGATAATTAGAATAGACAGAGGATCAGGATGATATTAATTGACTGAAAAAGGACATAGATAATTAGAATGGACAGAGGATCAGGATGATAGTAATTGACTGAAACAGGACATATATAATTAGAATGGACAGAGGATCAGGATGATATTAATTGACTGAAAAAGGACATAGATAATTAGAATGGACAGAGGATCAGGATGATAGTAATTGACTGAAACAGGACATAGATAATTAGAATGGACAGAGGATCAGGATGATATTAATTGACTGAAAAAGGACATAGATAATTAGAATGGACAGAGGATCAGGATGATAGTAATTGACTGAAACAGGACATAGATAATTAGAATGGACAGAGGATCAGGATGATATTAATTGACTGAAAAAGGACATAGATAATTAGAATGGACAGAGGATCAGGATGATAGTAATTGACTGAAACAGGACATAGATAATTAGAATGGACAGAGGATCAGGATGATAGTAATTGACTGAAACAGGACATTGATAATTAGAATAGACAGAGGATCAGGATGATAGTAATTGACTGAAACAGGACATAGATCATTAGAATGGACAGAGGATCAGGATGATAGTAATTGACTGAAACAGGACATAGATAATTAGAATGGACAGAGGATCAGGATGATATTAATTGACTGAAAAAGGACATAGATAATTAGAATAGACAGAGGATCAGGATGATAGTAATTGACTGAAACAGGACATAGATAATTAGAATGGACAGAGGATCAGGATGATAGTAATTGACTGAAACAGGACATAGATAATTAGAATAGACAGAGGATCAGGATGATAGTAATTGACTGAAACAGGACATAGATAATTAGAATAGACAGAGGATCAGGATGATAGTAATTGACTGAAACAGGACATAGATAATTAGAACAGACAGAGGATCAGGATGATAGTAATTGACTGAAACAGGACATAGATAATTAGAATAGACAGAGGATCAGGATGATAGTAATTGACAGAAACAGGACATAGATATTTAGAATAGACAGAGGATCAGGATGATAGTAATTGACTGAAACAGGACATAGATAATTAGAATAGACAGAGGATCAGGATGATAGTAATTGACTGAAACAGGACATAGATAATTAGAATAGACAGAGGATCAGGATGATAGTAATTGACTGAAACAGGACATAGATAATTAGAATAGACAGAGGATCAGGATGATAGTAATTGACTGAAAAAGGACATAGATAATTAGAATAGACAGAGGATCAGGATGATATTAATTGACTGAAAATGGCATAGATAATTAGAATGGACAGAGGATCAGGATGATAGTAATTGACTGAAAAAGGACATAGATAATTAGAATAGACAGAGGATCAGGATGATAGTAATTGACTGAAACAGGACATAGATAATTAGAATGGCCAGAGGATCAGGATGATATTAATTGACAGAAAAAGGACATAGATAATTAGAATAGACAGAGGATCAGGATGATAGTAATTGACAGAAACAGGACATAGATATTTAGAATAGACAGAGGATCAGGATGATAGTAATTGACTGAAACAGGACATAGATAATTAGAATAGACAGAGGATCAGGATGATAGTAATTGACTGAAACAGGACATAGATAATTAGAATAGACAGAGGATCAGGATGATAGTAATTGACTGAAACAGGACATAGATAATTAGAATAGACAGAGGATCAGGATGATAGTAATTGACTGAAACAGGACATAGATAATTAGAATAGACAGAGGATCAGGATGATAGTAATTGACAGAAACAGGACATAGATATTTAGAATAGACAGAGGATCAGGATGATAGTAATTGACTGAAACAGGACATAGATAATTAGAATAGACAGAGGATCAGGATGATAGTAATTGACTGAAACAGGACATAGATAATTAGAATAGACAGAGGATCAGGATGATATTAATTGACTGAAAAAGGACATAGATAATTAGAATGGACAGAGGATCAGGATGATAGTAATTGACTGAAACAGGACATATATAATTAGAATGGACAGAGGATCAGGATGATATTAATTGACTGAAAAAGGACATAGATAATTAGAATGGACAGAGGATCAGGATGATAGTAATTGACTGAAACAGGACATAGATAATTAGAATGGACAGAGGATCAGGATGATATTAATTGACTGAAAAAGGACATAGATAATTAGAATGGACAGAGGATCAGGATGATAGTAATTGACTGAAACAGGACATAGATAATTAGAATGGACAGAGGATCAGGATGATATTAATTGACTGAAAAAGGACATAGATAATTAGAATGGACAGAGGATCAGGATGATAGTAATTGACTGAAACAGGACATAGATAATTAGAATGGACAGAGGATCAGGATGATATTAATTGACTGAAAAAGGACATAGATAATTAGAATGGACAGAGGATCAGGATGATAGTAATTGACTGAAACAGGACATAGATAATTAGAATGGACAGAGGATCAGGATGATAGTAATTGACTGAAACAGGACATTGATAATTAGAATAGACAGAGGATCAGGATGATAGTAATTGACTGAAACAGGACATAGATCATTAGAATGGACAGAGGATCAGGATGATAGTAATTGACTGAAACAGGACATAGATAATTAGAATGGACAGAGGATCAGGATGATATTAATTGACTGAAAAAGGACATAGATAATTAGAATAGACAGAGGATCAGGATGATAGTAATTGACTGAAACAGGACATAGATAATTAGAATGGACAGAGGATCAGGATGATAGTAATTGACTGAAACAGGACATAGATAATTAGAATAGACAGAGGATCAGGATGATAGTAATTGACTGAAACAGGACATAGATAATTAGAATAGACAGAGGATCAGGATGATAGTAATTGACTGAAACAGGACATAGATAATTAGAATAGACAGAGGATCAGGATGATAGTAATTGACTGAAACAGGACATAGATAATTAGAATAGACAGAGGATCAGGATGATAGTAATTGACAGAAACAGGACATAGATATTTAGAATAGACAGAGGATCAGGATGATAGTAATTGACTGAAACAGGACATAGATAATTAGAATAGACAGAGGATCAGGATGATAGTAATTGACTGAAACAGGACATAGATAATTAGAATAGACAGAGGATCAGGATGATAGTAATTGACTGAAACAGGACATAGATAATTAGAATAGACAGAGGATCAGGATGATAGTAATTGACTGAAAAAGGACATAGATAATTAGAATAGACAGAGGATCAGGATGATATTAATTGACTGAAACAGGACATAGATAATTAGAATGGACAGAGGATCAGGATGATATTAATTGACTGAAAAAGGACATAGATAATTAGAATGGACAGAGGATCAGGATGATAGTAATTGACTGAAACAGGACATAGATAATTAGAATGGACAGAGGATCAGGATGATATTAATTGACTGAAAAAGGACATAGATAATTAGAATGGACAGAGGATCAGGATGATAGTAATTGACTGAAACAGGACATAGATAATTAGAATGGACGGAGGATCAGGATGATATTAATTGACTGAAAAAGGACATAGATAATTAGAATGGACAGAGGATCAGGATGATAGTAATTGACTGAAACAGGACATAGATAATTAGAATGGACAGAGGATCAGGATGATATTAATTGACTGAAAAAGGACATAGATAATTAGAATGGACAGAGGATCAGGATGATAGTAATTGACTGAAACAGGACATAGATAATTAGAATGGACAGAGGATCAGGATGATAGTAATTGACTGAAACAGGACATTGATAATTAGAATAGACAGAGGATCAGGATGATAGTAATTGACTGAAACAGGACATAGATCATTAGAATGGACAGAGGATCAGGATGATAGTAATTGACTGAAACAGGACATAGATAATTAGAATGGACAGAGGATCAGGATGATATTAATTGACTGAAAAAGGACATAGATAATTAGAATAGACAGAGGATCAGGATGATAGTAATTGACTGAAACAGGACATAGATAATTAGAATGGACAGAGGATCAGGATGATAGTAATTGACTGAAACAGGACATAGATAATTAGAATGGACAGAGGATCAGGATGATATTAATTGACTGAAACAGGACATAGATAATTAGAATGGACAGAGGATCAGGATGATAGTAATTGACTGAAACAGGACATAGATAATTAGAATGGACAGAGGATCAGGATGATAGTAATTGACTGAAAAAGGACATAGATAATTAGAATAGACAGAGGATCAGGATGATAGTAATTGACTGAAACAGGACATAGATAATTAGAATAGACAGAGGATCAGGATGATAGTAATTGACTGAAACAGGACATAGATAATTAGAATGGACAGAGGATCAGGATGATAGTAATTGACTGAAACAGGACATAGATAATTAGAATGGACAGAGGATCAGGATGATAGTAATTGACTGAAACAGGACATAGATAATTAGAATGGACAGAGGATCAGGATGATATTAATTGACTGAAAAAGGACATAGATAATTAGAATGGACAGAGGATCAAGATGATAGTAATTGACTGAAACAGGACATAGATAATTAGAATGGACAGAGGTTCAGGATGGTAGAAATTGACTGAAACAGGACATAGATAATTAGAATGGACAGAGGATTAGGATGATAGCAATTGACTGAAACAGGACATAGATAATTAGAATAGACAGAGGATCAGGATGATAGTAATTGACTGAAACAGGACATTGATAATTAGAATAGACAGAGGATCAGGATGATATTAATTGACTGAAACAGGACATAGATAATTAGAATGGACAGAGGATCAGGATGATAGTAATTGACTGAAACAGGACATAGATAATTAGAATAGACAGAGGATCAGGATGATATTAATTGACTGAAACAGGACATAGATAATTAGAATGGACAGAGGATCAGGATGATAGTAATTGACTGAAACAGGACATAGATAATTAGAATAGACAGAGGATCAGGATGATATTAATTGACTGAAACAGGACATAGATAATTAGAATAGACAGAGGATCAGGATGATATTAATTGACTGAAACAGGACATAGATAATTAGAATAGACAGAGGATCAGGATGATAGTAATTGACTGAAAAAGGACATAGATAATTAGAATGGACAGAGGATCAGGATGATATTAATTGACTGAAACAGGACATAGATAATTAGAATAGACAGAGGATCGGGATGATATTAATTGACTGAAACAGGACATAGATAATTAGAATGGACAGAGGATCAGGATGATAGTAATTGACTGAAAAAGGACACAGATAATTAGAATGGACAGAGGATCAGGATGATAGTAATTGACTGAAAAAGGACACAGATAATTAGAATGGACAGAGGATCAGGATGATAGTAATTGACTGAAACAGGACATAGATAATTAGAATGGACAGAGGATCAGGATGATAGTAATTGACTGAAACAGGACATAGATAATTAGAATGGACAGAGGATCAGGATGATATTAATTGACTGAAAAAGGACATAGATAATTAGAATGGACAGAGGATCAGGATGATAGTAATTGACTGAAACAGGACATAGATAATTAGAATGGACAGAGGATCAGGATGATATTAATTGACTGAAAAAGGACATAGATAATTAGAATAGACAGAGGATCAGGATGATAGTAATTGACTGAAACAGGACATAGATAATTAGAATGGACAGAGGATCAGGATGATAGTAATTGACTGAAAAAGGACATAGATAATTAGAATAGACAGAGGATCAGGATGATATGAATTGACTGAAAAGGGCATAGATAATTAGAATGGACAGAGGATCAGGATGATAGTAATTGACTGAAAAAGGACATAGATAATTAGAATAGACAGAGGATCAGGATGATAGTAATTGACTGAAACAGGACATAGATAATTAGAATGGACAGAGGATCAGGATGATATTAATAGACTGAAAAAGGACATAGATAATTAGAATAGACAGAGGATCAGGATGATAGTAATTGACAGAAACAGGACATAGATATTTAGAATAGACAGAGGATCAGGATGATAGTAATTGACTGAAACAGGACATAGATAATTAGAATAGACAGAGGATCAGGATGATAGTAATTGACTGAAACAGGACATAGATAATTAGAATAGACAGAGGATCAGGATGATAGTAATTGACTGAAACAGGACATAGCTAATTAGAATAGACAGAGGATCAGGATGATAGTAATTGACTGAAACAGGACATAGATAATTAGAATAGACAGAGGATCAGGATGATAGTAATTGACAGAAACAGGACATAGATATATAGAATAGACAGAGGATCAGGATGATAGTAATTGACTGAAACAGGACATAGATAATTAGAATAGACAGAGGATCAGGATGATAGTAATTGACTGAAACAGGACATAGATAATTAGAATAGACAGAGGATCAGGATGATATTAATTGACTGAAAAAGGACATAGATAATTAGAATGGACAGAGGATCAGGATGATAGTAATTGACTGAAACAGGACATAGATAATTAGAATGGACAGAGGATCAGGATGATATTAATTGACTGAAAAAGGACATAGATAATTAGAATGGACAGAGGATCAGGATGATAGTAATTGACTGAAACAGGACATAGATAATTAGAATGGACAGAGGATCAGGATGATATTAATTGACTGAAAAAGGACATAGATAATTAGAATGGACAGAGGATCAGGATGATAGTAATTGACTGAAACAGGACATAGATAATTAGAATGGACAGAGGATCAGGATGATATTAATTGACTGAAAAAGGACATAGATAATTAGAATGGACAGAGGATCAGGATGATAGTAATTGACTGAAACAGGACATAGATAATTAGAATGGACAGAGGATCAGGATGATAGTAATTGACTGAAACAGGACATTGATAATTAGAATAGACAGAGGATCAGGATGATAGTAATTGACTGAAACAGGACATAGATCATTAGAATGGACAGAGGATCAGGATGATAGTAATTGACTGAAACAGGACATAGATAATTAGAATGGACAGCGGATCAGGATGATATTAATTGACTGAAAAAGGACATAGATAATTAGAATAGACAGAGGATCAGGATGATAGTAATTGACTGAAACAGGACATAGATAATTAGAATGGACAGAGGATCAGAATGATAGTAATTGACTGAAACAGGACATAGATAATTAGAATGGACAGAGGATCAGGATGATATTAATTGACTGAAACAGGACATAGATAATTAGAATGGACAGAGGATCAGGATGATAGTAATTGACTGAAACAGGACATAGATAATTAGAATGGACAGAGGATCAGGATGATAGTAATTGACTGAAAAAGGACATAGATAATTAGAATAGACAGAGGATCAGGATGATAGTAATTGACTGAAACAGGACATAGATAATTAGAATAGACAGAGGATCAGGATGATAGTAATTGACTGAAACAGGACATAGATAATTAGAATGGACAGAGGATCAGGATGATAGTAATTGACTGAAACAGGACATAGATAATTAGAATGGACAGAGGATCAGGATGATAGTAATTGACTGAAACAGGACATAGATAATTAGAATGGACAGAGGATCAGAATGATATTAATTGACTGAAAAAGGACATAGATAATTAGAATGGACAGAGGATCAAGATGATAGTAATTGACTGAAACAGGACATAGATAATTAGAATGGACAGAGGTTCAGGATGGTAGAAATTGACTGAAACAGGACATAGATAATTAGAATGGACAGAGGATCAGGATGATAGTAATTGACTGAAACAGGACATAGATAATTAGAATAGACAGAGGATCAGGATGATTGTAATTGACTGAAACAGGACATTGATAATTAGAATAGACAGAGGATCAGGATGATATTAATTGACTGAAACAGGACATAGATAATTAGAATGGACAGAGGATCAGGATGATAGTAATTGACTGAAACAGGACATAGATAATTAGAATAGACAGAGGATCAGGATGATATTAATTGACTGAAACAGGACATAGATAATTAGAATGTACAGAGGATCAGGATGATAGTAATTGACTGAAACAGGACATAGATAATTAGAATAGACAGAGGATCAGGATGATATTAATTGACTGAAACAGGACATAGATAATTAGAATAGACAGAGGATCAGGATGATATTAATTGACTGACAGGACATAGATAATTAGAATAGACAGAGGATCAGGATGATATTAATTGACTGAAAAAGGACATAGATAATTAGAATGGACAGAGGATCAGGATGATATTAATTGACTGAAACAGGACATAGATAATTAGAATAGACAGAGGATCAGGATGATATTAATTGACTGAAACAGGACATAGATAATTAGAATGGACAGAGGATCAGGATGATAGTAATTGACTGAAAAAGGACACAGATAATTAGAATGGACAGAGGATCAGGATGATAGTAATTGACTGAAAAAGGACACAGATAATTAGAATGGACAGAGGATCAGGATGATAGTAATTGACTGAAACAGGACATAGATAATTAGAATGGACAGAGGATCAGGATGATAGTAATTGACTGAAACAGGACATAGATAATTAGAATGGACAGAGGATCAGGATGATATTAATTGACTGAAAAAGGACGCAGATAATTAGAATGGACAGAGGATCAGGATGATAGTAATTGACTGAAACAGGACATAGATAATTAGAATGGACAGAGGATCAGGATGATAGTAATTGACTGAAACAGGACATAGATAATTAGAATAGACAGAGGATCAGGATGATAGTAATTGACTGAAACAGGACATAGATAATTAGAATGGACAGAGGATCAGGATGATAGTAATTGACTGAAACAGGACATAGATAATTAGAATGGACAGAGGATCAGGATGATATTAATTGACTGAAACAGGACATAGATAATTAGAATGGACAGAGGATCAGGATGATAGTAATTGACTGAAACAGGACACAGATAATTAGAATGGACAGAGGATCAGGATGATAGTAATTGACTGAAACAGGACATAGATAATTAGAATGGACAGAGGATCAGGATGATAGTAATTGACTGAAACAGGACATAGATAATTAGAATGGACAGAGGATCAGGATGATAGTAATTGACTGAAACAGGACATAGATAATTAGAATGGACAGAGGATCAGGATGATATTAATTGACTGAAAAAGGACACAGATAATTAGAATGGACAGAGGATCAGGATGATAGTAATTGACTGAAAAAGGACACAGATAATTAGAATGGACAGAGGATCAGGATGATAGTAATTGACTGAAACAGGACATAGATAATTAGAATGGACAGAGGATCAGGATGATATTAATTGACTGAAAAAGGACACAGATAATTAGAATGGACAGAGGATCAGGATGATATTAATTGACTGAAAAAGGACACAGATAATTAGAATAGACAGAGGATCAGGATGATATTAATTGACTGAAAAAGGACACAGATAATTAGAATGGACAGAGGATCAGGATGATATTAATTGACTGAAAAAGGACACAGATAATTAGAATAGACAGAGGATCAGGATGATAGTAATTGACTGAAACAGGACATAGATAATTAGAATGGACAGAGGATCAGGATGATAGTAATTGACTGAAACAGGACATAGATAATTAGAATGGACAGAGGATCAGGATGATAGTAATTGACTGAAACAGGACATAGATAATTAGAATAGACAGAGGATCAGGATGATAGTAATTGACTGAAACAGGACATAGATAATTAGAATGGACAGAGGATCAGGATGATAGTAATTGACTGAAACAGGACATAGATAATTAGAATGGACAGAGGATCAGGATGATAGTAATTGACTGAAACAGGACATAGATAATTAGAATAGACAGAGGATCAGGATGATAGTAATTGACTGAAACAGGACATAGATAATTAGAATGGACAGAGGATCAGGATGATAGTAATTGACTGAAACAGGACATAGATAATTAGAATGGACAGAGGATCAGGATGATATTAATTGACTGAAACAGGACATAGATAATTAGAATGGACAGAGGATCAGGATGATAGTAAATGACTGAAACAGGACACAGATAATTAGAATGGACAGAGGATCAGGATGATAGTAATTGACTGAAACAGGACATAGATAATTAGAATGGACAGACGATCAGGATGATAGTAATTGACTGAAACAGGACATAGATAATTAGAATGGACAGAGGATCAGGATGATAGTAATTGACTGAAACAGGACATAGATAATTAGAATGGACAGAGGATCAGGATGATATTAATTGACTGAAAAAGGACACAGATAATTAGAATGGACAGAGGATCAGGATGATAGTAATTGACTGAAAAAGGACACAGATAATTAGAATGGACAGAGGATCAGGATGATAGTAATTGACTGAAACAGGACATAGATAATTAGAATGGACAGAGGATCAGGATGATATTAATTGACTGAAAAAGGACACAGATAATTAGAATGGACAGAGGATCAGGATGATATTAATTGACTGAAAAAGGACACAGATAATTAGAATAGACAGAGGATCAGGATGATATTAATTGACTGAAAAAGGACACAGATAATTAGAATGGACAGAGGATCAGGATGATATTAATTGACTGAAAAAGGACACGGATAATTAGAATAGACAGAGGATCAGGATGATAGTAATTGACTGAAACAGGACATAGATAATTAGAATGGACAGAGGATCAGGATGATAGTAATTGACTGAAACAGGACATAGATAATTAGAATGGACAGAGGATCAGGATGATAGTAATTGACTGAAACAGGACATAGATAATTAGAATAGACAGAGGATCAGGATGATAGTAATTGACTGAAACAGGGCATAGATAATTAGAATGGACAGAGGATCAGGATGATAGTAATTGACTGAAACAGGACATAGATAATTAGAATGGACAGAGGATCAGGATGATAGCAATTGACTGAAACAGGACATAGATAATTAGAATGGACAGAGGATCAGGATGATAGTAATTGACTGAAACAGGACATAGATAATTAGAATGGACAGAGGATCAGGATGATAGTAATTGACTGAAACAGGACATAGATAATTAGAATAGACAGAGGATCAGGATGATAGTAATTGACTGAAACAGGACATAGATAATTAGAATGGACAGAGGATCAGGATGATAGTAATTGACTGAAACAGGACACAGATAATTAGAATGGTCAGAGGATAAGGATGATAGTAATTGACTGAAACAGGACATAGATAATTAGAATGGACAGAGGATCAGGATGATAGTAATTGACTGAAACAGGAAATAGATAATTAGAATGTTCAGAGGATCAGGATGATAGTAATTGACTGAAAAAGGACACAGATAATTAGAATGGGCAGAGGATCAGGATGATAGTAATTGACTGAAACAGGACATAGATAATTAGAATGGACAGAGGATCAGGATGATAGTAATTGACTGAAACAGGACATAGATCATTAGAATAGACAGAGGATCAGGATGATATTAATTGACTGAAACAGGACATATATAATTAGAATAGACAGAGGATCAGGATGATAGTAATTGACTGAAACAGGACATAGATAATTAGAATGTTCAGAGGATCAGGATGATAGTAATTGACTGAAACAGGACATAGATAATTAGAATGGACAGAGAGTCAGGATGATAGTAATTGACTGAAACAGGACATAGATAATTAGAATGTTCAGAGGATCAGGATGATAGTAATTGACTGAAACAGGACATAGATAATTAGAATGGACAGAGGATCAGGATGATAGTAATTGACTGAAACAGGACATAGATAATTAGAATGGACAGAGGATCAGGATGATAGTAATTGACTGAAACAGGACATAGATAATTAGAATATACAGAGGATCAGGATGATAGTAATTGACTGAAACAGGACATAGATAATTAGAATAGACAGAGGATCAGTTTGATAGTAATTGACTGAAACAGGACATAGATAATTAGAATGGACAGAGGATCAGGATGACAGTAATTGACTGAAACAGGACATAGATAATTAGAATGGACAGAGAGTCAGGATGATAGTAATTGACTGAAACAGGACATAGATAATTAGAATGGACAGATGATCAGGATGATAGTAATTGACTGAAACAGGACATAGATAATTAGAATAGACAGAGGATCAGGATGATATTAATTGACTGAAACAGGACATAGATAATTAGAATAGACAGAGGATCAGGATGATATTAATTGACTGAAACAGGACATAGATAATTAGAATGTTCAGAGGATCAGGATGATAGTAATTGACTGAAACAGGACATAGATAATTAGAATAGACAGAGGATCAGGATGATAGTAATTGACTGAAACAGGACATAGATAATTAGAATAGACAGAGGATCAGGATGATAGTAATTGACTGAAACAGGACATAGATAATTAGAATAGACAGAGGATCAGGATGATAGTAATTGACTGAAACAGGACATAGATAATTAGAATAGACAGAGGATCAGGATGATAGTAATTGACTGAAACAGGACATAGATAATTAGAATAGACAGAGGATCAGGATGATAGTAATTGACTGAAACAGGACATAGATAATTAGAATGGACAGAGGATCAGGATGATAGTAATTGACTGAAACAGGACATAGATAATTAGAATAGACAGAGGATCAGGATGATAGTAATTGACTGAAACAGGACATAGATAATTAGAATGGACAGAGGATCAGGATGATAGTAATTGACTGAAACAGGACATAGATAATTAGAATAGACAGAGGATCAGGATGATAGTAATTGACAGAAACAGGACATAGAAAATTAGAATAGACAGAGGATCAGGATGATAGTAATTGACTGAAACAGGACATAGATAATTAGAATAGACAGAGGATCAGGATGATAGTAATTGACTGAAACAGGACATAGATAATTAGAATGGACAGAGGATCAGGATGATAGTAATTGACTGAAACAGGACATAGATAATTAGAATAGACAGAGGATCAGGATGATAGTAATTGACTGAAACAGGACATAGATAATTAGAATGGACAGAGGATCAGGATGATAGTAATTGACTGAAACAGGACATAGATAATTAGAATAGACAGAGGATCAGGATGATAGTAATTGACTGAAACAGGACATAGATAATTAGAATAGACAGAGGATCAGGATGATAGTAATTGACTGGAACAGGACATAGATAATTAGAATGGACAGAGGATCAGGATGATAGTAATTGACTGAAACAGGACATAGATAATTAGAATAGACAGAGGATCAGGATGATAGTAATTGACTGAAACAGGACATAGATAATTAGAATGGACAGAGGATCAGGATGATAGTAATTGACTGAAACAGGACATAGATAATTAGAATGGACAGAGGATCAGGATGATAGTAATTGACTGAAACAGGACATAGATAATTAGAATAGACAGAGGATCAGGATGATAGTAATTGACTGAAACAGGACATAGATAATTAGAATGGACAGAGGATCAGGATGATAGTAATTGACTGAAACAGGACATAGATAATTAGAATAGACAGAGGATCAGGATGATAGTAATTGACTGAAACAGGACATAGATAATTAGAATGGACAGAGGATCAGGATGATAGTAATTGACTGAAACAGGACATAGATAATTAGAATGGACAGAGGATCAGGATGATATTAATTGACTGAAACAGGACATAGATAATTAGAATGTTCAGAGGATCAGGATGACAGTAATTGACTGAAACAGGACATAGATAATTAGAATAAACAGAGGATCAGGATGATAGTAATTGACTGAAACAGGACATAGATAATTAGAATAGACAGAGGATCAGGATGATAGTAATTGACTGAAACAGGACATAGATAATTAGAATAGACAGAGGATGAGGATGATAGTAATTGACTGAAACAGGACATAGATAATTAGAATAGACAGAGGATCAGGATGATATTAATTGACTGAAAAAGGACACTGATAATTAGAATGGACAGAGGATCAGGATGATAGTAATTGACTGAAACAGGACATTGATAATTAGAATGGACAGAGGATCAGGATGATAGTAATTGACTGAAACAGGACATATATAATTAGAATAGACAGAGGATCAGGATGATAGTAATTGACTGAAACAGGACATAGATAATTAGAATGGACAGAGGATCAGGATGATAGTAATTGACTGAAACAGGACATAGATAATTAGAATAGACAGAGGATCAGGATGATATTAATTGACTGAAAAAGGACACAGATAATTAGAATAGACAGAGGATCAGGATGATAGTAATTGACTGAAACAGGACATAGATAATTAGAATAGACAGAGGATCAGGATGATAGTAATTGACTGGAAAAGGACACAAATAATTAGAATAGACAGAGGATCAGGATGATAGTAATTGACTGAAACAGGACATAGATAATTAGAATGGACAGAGGATCAGGATGATAGTAATTGACTGAAACAGGACATATATAATTAGAATAGACAGAGGATCAGGATGATAGTAATTGACTGAAACAGGACATAGATAATTAGAATGGACAGAGGATCAGGATGATAGTAATTGACTGAAACAGGACATAGATAATTAGAATAGACAGAGGATCAGGATGATATTAATTGACTGAAAAAGGACACAGATAATTAGAATAGACAGAGGATCAGGATGATAGTAATTGACTGAAACAGGACATAGATAATTAGAATAGACAGAGGATCAGGATGATAGTAATTGACTGAAAAAGGACACAGATAATTAGAATAGACAGAGGATCAGGATGATAGTAATTGACTGAAACAGGACATAGATAATTAGAATAGACAGAGGATCAGGATGATAGTAATTGACTGAAACAGGACATAGATAATTAGAATAGACAGAGGATCAGGATGACAGTAATTGACTGAAAAAGGACACAGTTAATTAGAATAGACAGAGTATCAGGATGATAGTAATTGACTGAAACAGGACATAGATTATTAGAATGGACAGAGGATCAGGATGATGGTAATTGACTGAAACATGACACAGATAATTAGAATAGACAGAGGATGAGGATGATAGTAATTGACTGAAACAGGACATAGATAATTAGAATAGACAGAGGATGAGGATGATAGTAATTGACTGAAACAGTGCATAGATAATTAGAATAGACAGAGAGTCAGGATGATAGTAATTGACTGAAACAGGACATAGATAATTAGAATAGACAGAGGATCAGGATGATAGTAATTGACTGAAACAGGACATAGATAATTAGAATAGACAGAGGATCAGGATGATAGTAATTGACTGAAAAAGGGCATAGATAATTAGAATAGACAGAGGATGAGGATGATAGTAATTGACTGAAACAGGACATAGATAATTAGAATAGACAGAGAGTCAGGATGATAGTAATTGACTGAAACAGGACATAGATAATTAGAATAGACAGAGGATCAGGATGATAGTAATTGACTGAAACATGACACAGATAATTAGAATAGACAGAGGATCAGGATGATATTAATTGACTGAAAAAGGACATAGATAATTAGAATGGACAGAGGATCAGGATGATAGTAATTGACTGAAACAGGACATAGATAATTAGAATGGTCAGAGGATCAGGATGATAGTAATTGACTGAAACAGGACATAGATAATTAGAATAGACAGAGGATCAGGATGATAGTAATTGACTGAAACAGGACATAGATAATTAGAATAGACAGAGGATCAGGATGATAGTAATTGACTGAAACAGGACATAGATAATTAGAATGGACAGAGGATCAGGATGATAGTAATTGACTGAAACAGGACATAGATAATTAGAATAGACAGAGGATCAGGATGATAGTAATTGACTGAAACAGGACATAGATAATTAGAATAGACAGAGGATCAGGATGATAGTAATTGACTGAAACATGACACAGATAATTAGAATGGTCAGAGGATCAGGATGATAGTAATTGACTGAAACATGACACAGATAATTAGAATGGTCAGAGGATCAGGATGATAGTAATTGACTGAAACAGGACATATATAATTAGAATAGACAGAGGATCAGGATGATAGTAATTGACTGAAACAGGACATAGATAATTAGAATAGACAGAGGATCAGGATGATAGTAATTGACTGAAACATGACACAGATAATTAGAATAGACAGAGGATCAGGATGATATTAATTGACTGAAACAGGACATAGATAATTAGAATGGACAGAGGATCAGGATGATATTAATTGACTGAAAAAGGACACAGATAATTAGAATGGACAGAGGATCAGGATGATAGTAATTGACTGAAACAGGACATAGATAATTAGAATGGACAGAGGATCAGGATGATAGTAATTGACTGAAACAGGACATAGATAATCAGAATAGACAGAGGATCAGGATGATAGTAATTGACTGAAACAGGACATAGATAATTAGAATGGACAGAGGATCAGGATGATAGTAATTGACTGAAACAGGACATAGATAATTAGAATGGACAGAGGATCAGGATGATATTAATTGACTGAAACAGGACATAGAAAATTAGAATGGACAGAGGATCAGGATGATAGTAATTGACTGAAAAAGGACACAGATAATTAGAATGGACAGAGGATCAGGATGATAGTAATTGACTGAAACAGGACATAGATAATTAGAATGGACAGACGATCAGGATGATAGTAATTGACTGAAACAGGACATAGATAATTAGAATGGACAGAGGATCAGGATGATAGTAATTGACTGAAACAGGACATAGATAATTAGAATGGACAAAGGATCAGGATGATATTAATTGACTGAAAAAGGACACAGATAATTAGAATGCACAGAGGATCAGGATGATAGTAATTGACTGAAAAAGGACACAGATAATTAGAATGGACAGAGGATCAGGATGATAGTAATTGACTGAAACAGGACATAGATAATTAGAATGGACAGAGGATCAGGATGATATTAATTGACTGAAAAAGGACACAGATAATTAGAATGGACAGAGGATCAGGATGATATTAACTGACTGAAAAAGGACACAGATAATTAGAATAGACAGAGGATCAGGATGATATTAATTGACTGAAAAAGGACACAGATAATTAGAATGGACAGAGGATCAGGATGATATTAATTGACTGAAAAAGGACACAGATAATTAGAATAGACAGAGGATCAGGATGATAGTAATTGACTGAAACAGGACATAGATAATTAGAATGGACAGAGGATCAGGATGATAGTAATTGACTGAAACAGGACATAGATAATTAGAATGGACAGAGGATCAGGATGATAGTAATTGACTGAAACAGGACATAGATAATTAGAATAGACAGAGGATCAGGATGATAGTAATTGACTGAAACAGGACATAGATAATTAGAATGGACAGAGGATCAGGATGATAGTAATTGACTGAAACAGGACATAGATAATTAGAATGGACAGAGGATCAGGATGATAGTAATTGACTGAAACAGGACATAGATAATTAGAATGGACAGAGGATCAGGATGATAGTAATTGACTGAAACAGGACATAGATAATTAGAATAGACAGAGGATCAGGATGATAGTAATTGACTGAAACAGGACATAGATAATTAGAATAGACAGAGGATCAGGATGATAGTAATTGACTGAAACAGGACATAGATAATTAGAATGGACAGAGGATCAGGATGATAGTAATTGACTGAAACAGGACACAGATAATTAGAATGGTCAGAGGATAAGGATGATAGTAATTGACTGAAACAGGACATAGATAATTAGAATGGACAGAGGATCAGGATGATAGTAATTGACTGAAACAGGACATAGATAATTAGAATGTTCAGAGGATCAGGTTGATAGTAATTGACTGAAAAAGGACACAGATAATTAGAATGGACAGAGGATCAGGATGATGGTAATTGACTGAAACAGGACATAGATAATTAGAATGGACAGAGGATCAGGATGATAGTAATTGACTGAAACAGGACATAGATCATTAGAATAGACAGAGGATCAGGATGATATTAATTGACTGAAACAGGACATTTATAATTAGAATAGACAGAGGATCAGGATGATAGTAATTGACTGAAACAGGACATAGATAATTAGAATGTTCAGAGGATCAGGATGATAGTAATTGACTGAAACAGGACATAGATAATTAGAATGGACAGAGAGTCAGGATGATAGTAATTGACTGAAACAGGACATAGATAATTAGAATGTTCAGAGGATCAGGATGATAGTAATTGACTGAAACAGGACATAGATAATTAGAATGGACAGAGGATCGGGATGATAGTAATTGACTGAAACAGGACATAGATAATTAGAATGGACAGAGGATCAGGATGATAGTAATTGACGGAAACAGGACATAGATAATTAGAATATACAGAGGATCAGGATGATAGTAATTGACTGAAACAGGACATAGATAATTAGAATAGACAGAGGATCAGTTTGATAGTAATTGACTGAAACAGGACATAGATATTTAGAATGGACAGAGGATCAGGATGACAGTAATTGACTGAAACAGGACATAGATAATTAGAATGGACAGAGAGTCAGGATGATAGTAATTGACTGAAACAGGACATAGATAATTAGAATGGACAGATGATCAGGATGATAGTAATTGACTGAAACAGGACATAGATAATTAGAATAGACAGAGGATCAGGATGATATTAATTGACTGAAACAGGACATAGATAATTAGAATGTTCAGAGGATCAGGATGATAGTAATTGACTGAAACAGGACATAGATAATTAGAATAGACAGAGGATCAGGATGATAGTAATTGACTGAAACAGGACATAGATAATTAGAATAGACACAGGATCAGGATGATAGTAATTGACTGAAACAGGACATAGATAATTAGAATAGACAGAGGATCAGGATGATAGTAATTGACTGAAACAGGACATAGATAATTAGAATAGACAGAGGATCAGGATGATAGTAATTGACTGAAACAGGACATAGATAATTAGAATAGACAGAGGATCAGGATGATAGTAATTGACTGAAACAGGACATAGATAATTAGAATGGACAGAGGATCAGGATGATAGTAATTGACTGAAACAGGACATAGATAATTAGAATAGACAGAGGATCAGGATGATAGTAATTGACTGAAACAGGACATAGATAATTAGAATAGACAGAGGATCAGGATGATAGTAATTGACTGAAACAGGACATAGATAATTAGAATAGACAGAGGATCAGGATGATAGTAATTGACTGAAACAGGACATAGATAATTAGAATAGACAGAGGATGAGGATGATAGTAATTGACTGAAACAGGAAATAGATAATTAGAATAGACAGATAGTCAGGATGATAGTAATTGACTGAAACAGGACATAGATAATTAGAATAGACAGAGGATCAGGATGATAGTAATTGACTGAAACATGACACAGATAATTAGAATAGACAGAGGATCAGGATGATATTAATTGACTGAAAAAGGACATAGATAATTAGAATGGACAGAGGATCAGGATGATAGTAATTGACTGAAACAGGACATAGATAATTAGAATGGTCAGAGGATCAGGATGATAGTAATTGACTGAAACAGGACATAGATAATTAGAATAGACAGAGGATCAGGATGATAGTAATTGACTGAAACAGGACATAGATAATTAGAATAGACAGAGGATCAGGATGATAGTAATTGACTGAAACAGGACATAGATAATTAGAATAGACAGAGGATCAGGATGATAGTAATTGACTGAAACAGGACATAGATAATTAGAATAGACAGAGGATCAGGATGATAGTAATTGACTGAAACAGGACATAGATAATTAGAATAGACAGAGGATCAGGATGATAGTAATTGACTGAAACATGACACAGATAATTAGAATGGTCAGAGGATCAGGATGATAGTAATTGACTGAAACATGACACAGATAATTAGAATGGTCAGAGGATCAGGATGATAGTAATTGACTGAAACAGGACATATATAATTAGAATAGACAGAGGATCAGGATGATAGTAATTGACTGAAACAGGACATAGATAATTAGAATAGACAGAGGATCAGAATGATAGTAATTGACTGAAACATGACACAGATAATTAGAATAGACAGAGGATCAGGATGATAGTAATTGACTGAAACAGGACATAGATAATTAGAATGGACAGAGGATCAGGATGATATTAATTGACTGAAAAAGGACACAGATAATTAGAATGGACAGAGGATCAGGATGATAGTAATTGACTGAAACAGGACATAGATAATTAGAATGGACAGAGGATCAGGATGATAGTAATTGACTGAAACAGGACATAGATAATTAGAATAGACAGAGGATCAGGATGATAGTAATTGACTGAAACAGGACATAGATAATTAGAATGGACAGAGGATCAGGATGATAGTAATTGACTGAAACAGGACATAGATAATTAGAATGGACAGAGGATCAGGATGATATTAATTGACTGAAACAGGACATAGATAATTAGAATGGACAGAGGATCAGGATGATAGTAATTGACTGAAAAAGGACACAGATAATTAGAATGGACAGAGGATCAGGATGATAGTAATTGACTGAAACAGGACATAGATAATTAGAATGGACAGACGATCAGGATGATAGTAATTGACTGAAACAGGACATAGATAATTAGAATGGACAGAGGATCAGGATGATAGTAATTGACTGAAACAGGACATAGTTAATTAGAATGGACAGAGGATCAGGATGATATTAATTGACTGAAAAAGGACACAGATAATTAGAATGGGCAGAGGATCAGGATGATAGTAATTGACTGAAAAAGGACACAGATAATTAGAATGGACAGAGGATCAGGATGATAGTAATTGACTGAAACAGGACATAGATAATTAGAATGGACAGAGGATCAGGATGATATTAATTGACTAAAAAGGACACAGATAATTAGAATGTTCAGAGGATCAGGATGATATTAATTGACTGAAAAAGGACACAGATAATTAGAATAGACAGAGGATCAGGATGATATTAATTGACTGAAAAAGGACACAGATAATTAGAATGGACAGAGGATCAGGATGATATTAATTGACTGAAAAAGGACACAGATAATTAGAATAGACAGAGGATCAGGATGATAGTAATTGACTGAAACAGGACATAGATAATTAGAATGGACAGAGGATCAGGATGATAGTAATTGACTGAAACAGGACATAGATAATTAGAATGGACAGAGGATCAGGATGATAGTAATTGACTGAAACAGGACATAGATAATTAGAATAGACAGAGGATCAGGATGATAGTAATTGACTGAAACAGGACATAGATAATTAGAATGGACAGAGGATCAGGATGATAGTAATTGACTGAAACAGGACATAGATAATTAGAATGGACAGAGGATCAGGATGATAGTAATTGACTGAAACAGGACATAGATAATTAGAATGGACAGAGGATCAGGATGATAGTAATTGACTGAAACAGGACATAGATAATTAGAATAGACAGAGGATCAGGATGATAGTAATTGACTGAAACAGGACATAGATAATTAGAATAGACAGAGGATCAGGATGATAGTAATTGACTGAAACAGGACATAGATAATTAGAATGGACAGAGGATCAGGATGATAGTATTTGACTGAAACAGGACACAGATAATTAGAATGGTCAGAGGATAAGGATGATAGTAATTGACTGAAACAGGACATAGATAATTAGAATGGACAGAGGATCAGGATGATAGTAATTGACTGAAACAGATCATAGATAATTAGAATGTTCAGAGGATCAGGATGATAGTAATTGACTGAAAAAGGACACAGATAATTAGAATGGACAGAGGATCAGGATGATAGTAATTGACTGAAACAGGACATAGATAATTAGAATGGACAGAGGATCAGGATGATAGTAATTGACTGAAACAGGACATAGATCATTAGAATAGACAGAGGATCAGGATGATATTAATTGACTGAAACAGGACATATATAATTAGAATAGACAGAGGATCAGGATGATAGTAATTGACTGAAACAGGACATAGATAATTAGAATGTTCAGAGGATCAGGATGATAGTAATTGACTGAAACAGGACATAGATAATTAGAATGGACAGAGAGTCAGGATGATAGTAATTGACTGAAACAGGACATAGATAATTAGAATGTTCAGAGGATCAGGATGATAGTAATTGACTGAAACAGAACATAGATAATTAGAATGGACAGAGGATCAGGATGATAGTAATTGACTGAAACAGGACATAGATAATTAGAATGGACAGAGGATCAGGATGATAGTAATTGACTGAAACAGGACATAGATAATTAGAATATACAGAGGATCAGGATGATAGTAATTGACTGAAACAGGACATCGATAATTAGAATAGACAGAGGATCAGTTTGATAGTAATTGACTGAAACAGGACATAGATAATTAGAATGGACAGAGGATCAGGATGACAGTAATTGACTGAAACAGGACATAGATAATTAGAATGGACAGAGAGTCAGGATGATAGTAATTGACTGAAACAGGACATAGATAATTAGAATGGACAGATGATCAGGATGATAGTAATTGACTGAAACAGGACATAGATAATTAGAATAGACAGAGGATCAGGATGATATTAATTGACTGAAACAGGACATGGATAATTAGTAATGTTCAGAGGATCAGGATGATAGTAATTGACTGAAACAGGACATAGATAATTAGAATAGACAGAGGATCAGGATGATAGTAATTGACTGAAACAGGACATAGATAATTAGAATAGACAGAGGATCAGGATGATATTAATTGACTGAAAAAGGACACAGATAATTAGAATGGACAGAGGATCAGGATGATAGTAATTGACTGAAACGGGACATTGATAATTAGAATGGACAGAGGATCAGGATGATAGTAATTGACTGAAACAGGACATAGATAATTAGAATGTTCAGAGGATCAGGATGATAGTAATTGACTGAAACAGGACATATATAATTAGAATAGACAGAGGATCAGGATGATAGTAATTGACTGAAACAGGACATAGATAATTAGAATGGACAGAGGATCAGGATGACAGTAATTGACTGAAACAGGACATAGATAATTAGAATGGACAGAGAGTCAGGATGATAGTAATTGACTGAAACAGGACATAGATAATTAGAATGGACAGAGGATCAGGATGACAGTAATTGACTGAAACAGGACATAGATAATTAGAATGGACAGAGAGTCAGGATGATAGTAATTGACTGAAACAGGACATAGATAATTAGAATAGACAGAGGGTCAGGATGATATTAATTGACTGAAACAGGACATGGATAATTAGTAATGTTCAGAGGATCAGGATGATAGTAATTGACTGAAACAGGACATAGATAATTAGAATAGACAGAGGATCAGGATGATAGTAATTGACTGAAACAGGACATAGATAATTAGAATAGACAGAGGATCAGGATGATATTAATTGACTGAAAAAGGACACAGATAATTAGAATGGACAGAGGATCAGGATGATAGTAATTGACTGAAACAGGACATTGATAATTAGAATGGACAGAGGATCAGGATGATAGTAATTGACTGAAACAGGACATAGATAATTAGAATGTTCAGAGGATCAGGATGATAGTAATTGACTGAAACAGGACATATATAATTAGAATAGACAGAGGATCAGGATGATAGTAATTGACTGAAACAGGACATAGATAATTAGAATGGACAGAGGATCAGGATGATAGTAATTGACTGAAACAGGACATAGATAATTAGAATAGACAGAGGATCAGGATGATATTAATTGACTGAAAAAGGACACAGATAATTAGGATAGACAGAGGATCAGGATGATAGTAATTGACTGAAACAGGACATAGATAATTAGAATAGACAGAGGATCAGGATGATAGTAATTGACTGAAAAAGGACACAGATAATTAGAATAGACAGAGGATCAGGATGATAGTAATTGACTGAAACAGGACATAGATAATTAGAATAGACAGAGGATCAGGATGATAGTAATTGACTGAAACAGGACATAGATAATTAGAATGGACAGAGGATCAGGATGATAGAAATTGACTGAAACAGGACATAGATAATTAGAACAGACAGAGGATCAGGATGATATTAATTGACTGAAAAAGGACACAGATAATTAGAATAGACAGAGGATCAGGATGATAGTAATTGACTGAAACAGGACATAGATAATTAGAATAGACAGAGGATCAGGATGATAGTAATTGACTGAAAAAGGACACAGATAATTAGAATAGACAGAGGATCAGGATGATAGTAATTGACTGAAACAGGGCATAGATAATTAGAATAGACAGAGGATCAGGATGATAGTAATTGACTGAAACAGGACATAGATAATTAGAATAGACAGAGGATCAGGATGACAGTAATTGACTGAAAAAGGACACAGATAATTAGAATAGACAGAGGATCAGGATGATAGTAATTGACTGAAACAGGACATAGATAATTAGAATGGACAGAGGATCAGGATGACAGTAATTGACTGAAACAGGACATAGATAATTAGAATGGACAGAGAGTCAGGATGATAGTAATTGACTGAAACAGGACATAGATAATTAGAATAGACAGAGGATCAGGATGATATTAATTGACTGAAACAGGACATGGATAATTAGTAATGTTCAGAGGATCAGGATGATAGTAATTGACTGAAACAGGACATAGATAATTAGAATAGACAGAGGATCAGGATGATAGTAATTGACTGAAACAGGACATAGATAATTAGAATAGACAGAGGATCAGGATGATATTAATTGACTGAAAAAGGACACAGATAATTAGAATGGACAGAGGATCAGGATGATAGTAATTGACTGAAACAGGACATTGATAATTAGAATGGACAGAGGATCAGGATGATAGTAATTGACTGAAACAGGACATAGATAATTAGAATGTTCAGAGGATCAGGATGATAGTAATTGACTGAAACAGGACATATATAATTAGAATAGACAGAGGATCAGGATGATAGTAATTGACTGAAACAGGACATAGATAATTAGAATGGACAGAGGATCAGGATGATAGTAATTGACTGAAACAGGACATAGATAATTAGAATAGACAGAGGATCAGGATGATATTAATTGACTGAAAAAGGACACAGATAATTAGGATAGACAGAGGATCAGGATGATAGTAATTGACTGAAACAGGACATAGATAATTAGAATAGACAGAGGATCAGGATGATAGTAATTGACTGAAAAAGGACACAGATAATTAGAATAGACAGAGGATCAGGATGATAGTAATTGACTGAAACAGGACATAGATAATTAGAATAGACAGAGGATCAGGATGATAGTAATTGACTGAAACAGGACATAGATAATTAGAATGGACAGAGGATCAGGATGATAGAAATTGACTGAAACAGGACATAGATAATTAGAACAGACAGAGGATCAGGATGATATTAATTGACTGAAAAAGGACACAGATAATTAGAATAGACAGAGGATCAGGATGATAGTAATTGACTGAAACAGGACATAGATAATTAGAATAGACAGAGGATCAGGATGATAGTAATTGACTGAAAAAGGACACAGATAATTAGAATAGACAGAGGATCAGGATGATAGTAATTGACTGAAACAGGGCATAGATAATTAGAATAGACAGAGGATCAGGATGATAGTAATTGACTGAAACAGGACATAGATAATTAGAATAGACAGAGGATCAGGATGACAGTAATTGACTGAAAAAGGACACAGATAATTAGAATAGACAGAGGATCAGGATGATAGTAATTGACTGAAACAGGACATAGATTATTAGAATGGACAGAGGATCAGGATGATGGTAATTGACTGAAACATGACACAGATAATTAGAATAGACAGAGGATGAGGATGATAGTAATTGACTGAAACAGGACATAGATAATTAGAATAGACAGAGGATGAGGATGATAGTTATTGACTGAAACAGGACATAGATAATTAGAATAGACAGAGAGTCAGGATGATAGTAATTGACTGAAACAGGACATAGATAATTAGAATAGACAGAGGATCAGGATGATAGTAATTGACTGAAACAGGACATAGATAATTAGAATAGACAGAGGATCAGGATTTTAGTAATTGACTGAAACAGGACATAGATAATTAGAATAGACAGAGGATCAGGATGATTGTAATTGACTGAAACATGACACAGATAATTAGAATAGAAAGAGGATCAGGATGATATTAATTGACTGAAAAAGGACATAGATAATTAGAATGGACAGAGGATCAGGATGATAGTAATTGACTGAAACAGGACATAGATAATTAGAATGGTCAGAGGATCAATATGATAGTAATTGACTGAAACAGGACATAGATAATTAGAATAGACAGAGGATCAGGATGATAGTAATTGACTGAAACAGGACATAGATAATTAGAATAGACAGAGGATCAGGATGATAGTAATTGACTGAAACAGGACATAGATAATTAGAATAGACAGAGGATCAGGATGATAGTAATTGACTGAAACAGGACATAGATAATTAGAATAGACAGAGGATCAGGATGATAGTAATTGACTGAAACAGGACATAGATAATTAGAATAGACAGAGGATCAGGATGATAGTAATTGACTGAAACATGACACAGATAATTAGAATGGTCAGAGGATCAGGATGATAGTAATTGACTGAAACAGGACATAGATAATTAGAATGGACAGAGGATCAGGATGATAGTAATTGACTGAAACAGGACATAGATAATTAGAATAGACAGAGGATCAGGATGATATTAATTGACTGAAAAAGGACACAGATAATTAGAATAGACAGAGGATCAGGATGATAGTAATTGACTGAAACAGGACATAGATAATTAGAATAGACAGAGGATCAGGATGATAGTAATTGACTGAAACAGGACATAGATAATTAGAATAGACAGAGGATCAGGATGACAGTAATTGACTGAAAAAGGACACAGATAATTAGAATAGACAGAGGATCAGGATGATAGTAATTGACTGAAACAGGACATAGATTATTAGAATGGACAGAGGATCAGGATGATGGTAATTGACTGAAACATGACACAGATAATTAGAATAGACAGAGGATGAGGATGATAGTATTTGACTGAAACAGGACATAGATAATTAGAATAGACAGAGGATGAGGATGATAGTAATTGACTGAAACAGGACATAGATAATTAGAATAGACAGAGAGTCAGGATGATAGTAATTGACTGAAACAGGACATAGATAATTAGAATAGACAGAGGATCAGGATGATAGTAATTGACTGAAAAAGGACATAGATAATTAGAATAGACAGAGGATGAGGATGATAGTAATTGACTGAAACAGGACATAGATAATTAGAATAGACAGAGAGTCAGGATGATAGTAATTGACTGAAACAGGACATAGATAATTAGAATAGACAGAGGATCAGGATGATAGTAATTGACTGAAACATGACACAGATAATTAGAATAGACAGAGGATCAGGATGATAGTAATTGACTGAAACAGGACATAGATAATTAGAATAGACAGAGGATCAGGATGATAGTAATTGACTGAAACATGACACAGATAATTAGAATGGTCAGAGGATCAGGATGATAGTAATTGACTGAAACAGGACATAGATAATTGGAATGGACAGAGGATCAGGATGATAGTAATTGACTGAAACAGGACATAGATAATTAGAATAGACAGAGGATCAGGATGATATTAATTGACTGAAAAAGGACACAGATAATTAGAATAGACAGAGGATCAGGATGATAGTAATTGACTGAAACAGGACATAGATAATTAGAATAGACAGAGGATCAGGATGATAGTAATTGACTGAAAAAGGACACAGATAATTAGAATAGACAGAGGATCAGGATGATAGTAATTGACTGAAACAGGACATAGATAATTAGAATAGACAGAGGATCAGGATGATAGTAATTGACTGAAACAGGACATAGATAATTAGAATAGACAGAGGATCAGGATGACAGTAATTGACTGAAAAAGGACACAGATAATTAGAATAGACAGAGGATCAGGATTTTAGTAATTGACTGAAACAGGACATAGATAATTAGAATAGACAGAGGATCAGGATGATTGTAATTGACTGAAACATGACACAGATAATTAGAATAGAAAGAGGATCAGGATGATATTAATTGACTGAAAAAGGACATAGATAATTAGAATGGACAGAGGATCAGGATGATAGTAATTGACTGAAACAGGACATAGATAATTAGAATGGTCAGAGGATCAATATGATAGTAATTGACTGAAACAGGACATAGATAATTAGAATAGACAGAGGATCAGGATGATAGTAATTGACTGAAACAGGACATAGATAATTAGAATAGACAGAGGATCAGGATGATAGTAATTGACTGAAACAGGACATAGATAATTAGAATAGACAGAGGATCAGGATGATAGTAATTGACTGAAACAGGACATAGATAATTAGAATAGACAGAGGATCAGGATGATAGTAATTGACTGAAACAGGACATAGATAATTAGAATAGACAGAGGATCAGGATGATAGTAATTGACTGAAACATGACACAGATAATTAGAATGGTCAGAGGATCAGGATGATAGTAATTGACTGAAACAGGACATAGATAATTAGAATGGACAGAGGATCAGGATGATAGTAATTGACTGAAACAGGACATAGATAATTAGAATAGACAGAGGATCAGGATGATATTAATTGACTGAAAAAGGACACAGATAATTAGAATAGACAGAGGATCAGGATGATAGTAATTGACTGAAACAGGACATAGATAATTAGAATAGACAGAGGATCAGGATGATAGTAATTGACTGAAACAGGACATAGATAATTAGAATAGACAGAGGATCAGGATGACAGTAATTGACTGAAAAAGGACACAGATAATTAGAATAGACAGAGGATCAGGATGATAGTAATTGACTGAAACAGGACATAGATTATTAGAATGGACAGAGGATCAGGATGATGGTAATTGACTGAAACATGACACAGATAATTAGAATAGACAGAGGATGAGGATGATAGTATTTGACTGAAACAGGACATAGATAATTAGAATAGACAGAGGATGAGGATGATAGTAATTGACTGAAACAGGACATAGATAATTAGAATAGACAGAGAGTCAGGATGATAGTAATTGACTGAAACAGGACATAGATAATTAGAATAGACAGAGGATCAGGATGATAGTAATTGACTGAAAAAGGACATAGATAATTAGAATAGACAGAGGATGAGGATGATAGTAATTGACTGAAACAGGACATAGATAATTAGAATAGACAGAGAGTCAGGATGATAGTAATTGACTGAAACAGGACATAGATAATTAGAATAGACAGAGGATCAGGATGATAGTAATTGACTGAAACATGACACAGATAATTAGAATAGACAGAGGATCAGGATGATAGTAATTGACTGAAACAGGACATAGATAACTAGAATAGACAGAGGATCAGGATGATAGTAATTGACTGAAACATGACACAGATAATTAGAATGGTCAGAGGATCAGGATGATAGTAATTGACTGAAACAGGACATAGATAATTGGAATGGACAGAGGATCAGGATGATAGTAATTGACTGAAACAGGACATAGATAATTAGAATAGACAGAGGATCAGGATGATATTAATTGACTGAAAAAGGACACAGATAATTAGAATAGACAGAGGATCAGGATGATAGTAATTGACTGAAACAGGACATAGATAATTAGAATAGACAGAGGATCAGGATGATAGTAATTGACTGAAAAAGGACACAGATAATTAGAATAGACAGAGGATCAGGATGATAGTAATTGACTGAAACAGGACATAGATAATTAGAATAGACAGAGGATCAGGATGATAGTAATTGACTGAAACAGGACATAGATAATTAGAATAGACAGAGGATCAGGATGACAGTAATTGACTGAAAAAGGACACAGATAATTAGAATAGACAGAGGATCAGGATGATAGTAATTGACTGAAACAGGACATAGATAATTAGAATGGACAGAGGATCAGGATGATAGTAATTGACTGAAACATGACACAGATAATTAGAATGGTCAGAGGATCAGGATGATAGTAATTGACTGAAACGTGACACAGATAATTAGAATGGTCAGAGGATCAGGATGATAGTAATTGACTGAAACAGGACATAGATAATTAGAATAGACAGAGAGTCAGGATGATAGTAATTGACTGAAACAGGACATAGATAATTAGAATAGACAGAGGATCAGGATGATAGTAATTGACTGAAACAGGACATAGATAATTAGAATAGACAGAGGATCAGGATGATAGTAATTGACTGAAAAAGGACATAGATAATTAGAATAGACAGAGGATGAGGATGATAGTAATTGACTGAAACAGGACATAGATAATTAGAATGGACAGAGAGTCAGGATGATAGTAATTGACTGAAACAGGACATAGATAATTAGAATAGACAGAGGATCAGGATGATAGTAATTGACTGAAACATGACACAGATAATTAGAATAGACAGAGGATCAGGATGATATTAATTGACTGAAAAAGGACATAGATAATTAGAATGGACAGAGGATCAGGATGATAGTAATTGACTGAAACAGGACATAGATAATTAGAATGGTCAGAGGATCAGGATGATAGTAATTGACTGAAACAGGACATAGATAATTAGAATGGACAGAGGATCAGAATGATAGTAATTGACTGAAACAGGACATAGATAATTAGAATAGACAGAGGATCAGGATGATAGTAATTGACTGAAACAGGACATAGATAATTAGAATAGACAGAGGATCAGGATGATAGTAATTGACTGAAACAGGACATAGATAATTAGAATAGACAGAGGATCAGGATGATAGTAATTGACTGAAACAGGACATAGATAATTAGAATAGACAGAGTATCAGGATGATAGTAATTGACTGAAACAGGACATAGATAATTAGAATAGACAGAGGATCAGGATGATAGTAATTGACTGAAACATGACACAGATAATTAGAATGGTCAGAGGATCAGGATGATAGTAATTGACTGAAACATGACACAGATAATTAGAATGGTCAGAGGATCAGGATGACAGTAATTGACTGAAACAGGACATAGATAATTAGAATAGACAGAGGATCAGGATGATAGTAATTGACTGAAACAGGACATAGATAATTAGAATGGACAGAGGATCAGGATGAAAGTAATTGACTGAAACATGACACAGATAATTAGAATGGTCAGAGGATCAGGATGATAGTAATTGACTGAAACAGGACATAGATAATTAGAATAGACAGAGGATCAGAGATGATAGTAATTGACTGAAACAGGACATAGATAATTAGAATGGTCAGAGGATCAGGATGATAGTAATTGACTGAAACAGGACATAGATAATTAGAATAGACAGAGGATCAGGATGATAGTAATTGACTGAAACAGGACATAGATAATTAGAATAGACAGAGGATCAGGATGATAGTAATTGACTGAAACAGGACAGAGATAATTAGAATGGACAGAGGATCAGGATGATATTAATTGACTGAAAAAGGACATAGATAATTAGAATAGACAGAGGATCAGGATGATAGTAATTGACTGAAAAAGGACATAGATAATTAGAATGGACAGAGGATCAGGATGATAGTAATTGACTGAAACAGGACATAGATAATTAGAAAGGACAGAGGATCAGGATGATAGTAATTGACTGAAACAGGACATAGATAATTAGAATGTACAGAGGATCAGGATGATAGTAATTGACTGAAACAGGACATAGATAATTAGAATGGACAGAGGATCAGGATGATATTAATTGACTGAAAAAGGACATAGATAATTAGAATAGACAGAGGATCAGGATGATAGTAATTGACTGAAACAGGACATAGATAATTAGAATGTACAGAGGATCAGGATGATAGTAATTGACTGAAACAGGACATAGATAATTAGAATAGACAGAGGATCAGGATGATAGTAATTGACTGAAAAAGGACATAGATAATTAGAATAGACAGAGGATCAGGATGATAGTAATTGACTGAAACAGGACATAGATAATTAGAATAGACAGAGGATCAGGATGAAAGTAATTGACTGAAAAAGGACATAGATAATTAGAATAGACAGAGGATCAGGATGATAGTAATTGACTGAAACAGGACATAGATAATTAGAATGTACAGAGGATCAGGATGATAGTAATTGACTGAAACAGGACATAGATAATTAGAATGGACAGTGGATCAGGATGATATTAATTGACTGAAACAGGACATAGATAATTAGAATAGACAGAGGATCAGGATGATATTAATTGACTGAAAAAGGACATAGATAATTAGAATAGACAGAGGATCAGGATGATAGTAATTGACTGAAACAGGACATAGATAATTAGAATAGACAGAGGATCAGGATGATAGTAATTGACTGAAACAGGACATAGATAATTAGAATAGACAGAGGATCAGGATGATAGTAATTGACTGAAACATGACACAGATAATTAGAATAGACAGAGTATCAGGATGATAGTAATTGACTGAAACAGGACATAGATAATTAGAATAGACAGAGGATCAGGATGATAGTAATTGACTGAAACAGGACATTGATAATTAGAATAGACAGAGGATCAGGATGATAGTAATTGACTGAAACAGGACATTGATGATTAGAATAGACAGAGGATCAGGATGATAGTAATTGACTGAAACAGGACATTGATAATTAGAATGGACAGAGGATCAGGATGATATTAATTGACTGAGAAAGGACATTGATAATTAGAATAGACAGAGGATCAGGATGATAGTAATTGACTGAAACAGGACATAGATAATTAGAATAGACAGAGGATCAGGATGATAGTAATTGACTGAAACAGGACATTGATAATTAGAATAGACAGAGGATCAGGATGATAGTAATTGACTGAAACATGACACAGATAATTAGAATAGACAGAGGATCAGGATGATAGTAATTGACTGAAACAGGACATAGATAATTAGAATAGACAGAGGATCAGGATGATATTAATTGACTGAAACAGGACATAGATAATTAGAATAGACAGAGGATCAGGATGATAGTAATTGACTGAAACAGGACAGAGATAATTAGAATGTTCAGAGGATCAGGATGATAGTAATTGACTGAAACAGGACATTGATAATTAGAATAGACAGAGGATCAGGATGATAGTAATTGACTGAAACAGGACATTGATAATTAGAATAGACAGAGGATCAGGATGATAGTAATTGAATGAAACAGGACATTGATAATTAGAATGGACAGAGGATCAGGATGATATTAATTGACTGAGAAAGGACATTGATAATTAGAATAGACAGAGGATCAGGATGATAGTAATTGACTGAAACAGGACATAGATAATTAGAATAGACAGAGGATCAGGATGATAGTAATTGACTGAAACAGGACATTGATAATTAGAATAGACAGAGGATCAGGATGATAGTAATTGACTGAAACATGACACAGATAATTAGAATAGACAGAGGATCAGGATGATAGTAATTGACTGAAACAGGACATAGATAATTAGAATAGACAGAGGATCAGGATGATATTAATTGACTGAAACAGGACATAGATAATTAGAATAGACAGAGGATCAGGATGATAGTAATTGACTGAAACAGGACAGAGATAATTAGAATGTTCAGAGGATCAGGATGATAGTAATTGACTGAAACAGGACATAGATAATTAGAATAGACAGAGGATCAGGATGATATTAATTGACTGAAACAGGACATAGATAATTAGAATAGACAGAGGATCAGGATGATAGTAATTGACTGAAACAGGACAGAGATAATTAGAATGTTCAGAGGATCAGGATGATAGTAATTGACTGAAACAGGACATAGATAATTAGAATAGACAGAGGATCAGGATGATAGTAATTGACTGAAACAGGACATAGATAATTAGAATAGACAGAGGATCAGGATGATAGTAATTGACTGAAACAGGACATAGATAATTAGAATAGACAGAGGATCAGGATGATAGTAATTGACTGAAACAGGACAGAGATAATTAGAATGTTCAGAGGATCAGGATGATAGTAATTGACTGAAACAGGACATAGATAATTAGAATAGACAGAGGATCAGGATGATATTAATTGACTGAAACAGGACATAGATAATTAGAATAGACAGAGGATGAGGATGATAGTAATTGACTGAAACATGACACCGATAATTAGAATAGACAGAGGATCAGGATGATAGTAATTGACTGAAACAGGACATAGATAATTAGAATAGACAGAGGATCAGGATGATAGTAATTGACTGAAACAGGACAGAGATAATTAGAATGTTCAGAGGATCAGGATGATAGTAATTGACTGAAACAGGACATTGATAATTAGAATAGACAGAGGATCAGGATGATAGTAATTGACTGAAACAGGACATAGATAATTAGAATAGACAGAGGATCAGGATGATATTAATTGACTGAAAAAGGACATTGATAATTAGAATAGACAGAGGATCAGGATGATAGTAATTGACTGAAACAGGACATTGATAATTAGAATGGACAGAGGATCAGGATGATAGTAATTGACTGAAACAGGACATAGATAATTAGAATGGACAGAGGATCAGGATGATAGTAATTGACTGAAACAGGACATAGATAATTAGGATAGACAGAGGATCAGGATGATATTAATTGACTGAAACAGGACATTGATAATTAGAATAGACAGAGGATCAGGATGATAGTAATTGACTGAAACAGGACATAGATAATTAGAATAGACAGAGGATCAGGATGATAGTAATTGACTGAAACAGGACATAGATAATTAGAATAGACAGAGGATCAGGATGATATTAATTGACTGAAACAGGACATTGATAATTAGAATAGACAGAGGATCAGGATGATAGTAATTGACTGAAACAGGACATAGATAATTAGAATAGACAGAGGATCAGGATGATATTAATTGACTGAAACAGGACATAGATAATTAGAATGGACAGAGGATCAGGATGATATTAATTGACTGAAACAGGACATAGATAATTAGAATGGACAGAGGATCAGGATGATAGTAATTGACTGAAACAGGACATAGATAATTAGAATGGACAGAGGGTCAGGATGATATTAATTGACTGAAACAGGACATAGATAATTAGAATAGACAGAGGATCAGGATGATATTAATTGACTGAAACAGGACATAGATAATTAGAATAGACAGAGGATCAGGATGATAGTAATTGACTGAAACAGGACATAGATAATTAGAATGTTCAGAGGATCAGGATGATATTAATTGACTGAAACAGGACATAGATAATTAGAATGGACAGAGGATCAGGATGATAGTAATTGACTGAAACAGGACATTGATAATTAGAATAGACAGAGGATCAGGATGATAGTAATTGACTGAAACAGGACATAGATAATTAGAATGGACAGAGGATCAGGATGATATTAATTGACTGAAACAGGACATAGATAATTAGAATGGACAGAGGATCAGGATGATATTAATTGACTGAAAAAGGACATAGATAATTAGAATAGACAGAGGATCAGGATGATAGTAATTGACTGAAACAGGACATTGATAATTAGAATAGACAGAGGATCAGGATGATATTAATTGACTGAAAAAGGACATAGATAATTAGAATGGACAGAGGATCAGGATGATATTAATTGACTGAAAAAGGACATTGATAATTAGAATAGACAGAGGATCAGGATGATAGTAATTGACTGAAACAGGACATAGATAATTAGAATAGACAGAGGATCAGGATGATAGTAATTGACTGAAACAGGACATTGATAATTAGAATGGACAGAGGATCAGGATGATAGTAATTGACTGAATCAGGACATAGATAATTAGAATAGACAGAGGATCAGGATGACAGTAATTGACTGAAACAGGACATAGATAATTAGAATAGACAGAGGATCAGGATGATATTAATTGACTGAAAAAGGACATAGATAATTAGAATGGACAGAGGATCAGGATGATAGTAATTGACTGAAACAGGACATAGATAATTAGAATGGACAGAGGATCAGGATGATAGTAATTGACTGAATCAGGACATAGATAATCAGAATAGACAGAGGATCAGGATGATATTAATTGACTGAAACAGGACATAGATAATTAGAATGGACAGAGGATCAGGATGATAGTAATTGACTGAAACAGGACATAGATAATTAGAATAGACAGAGGATCAGGATGATATTAATTGACTGAAACAGGACATAGATAATTAGAATGGACAGAGGATCAGGATGATTTTAATTGACTGAAACAGGACATAGATAATTAGAATGGACAGAGGATCAGGATGATAGTAATTGACTGAATCAGGACATAGATAATTAGAATAGACAGAGGATCAGGATGACAGTAATTGACTGAAACAGGACATAGATAATTAGAATAGACAGAGGATCAGGATGATATTAATTGACTGAAAAAGGACATAGATAATTAGAATGTACAGAGGATCAGGATGATAGTAATTGACTGAATCAGGACATAGATAATCAGAATAGACAGAGGATCAGGATGATAGTAATTGACTGAAAAAGGACATAGATACTTAGAATAGACAGAGGATCAGGATGATTGTAATTGACTGAAACAGGACATAGATAATTAGAATAGACAGAGGATCAGGATGATAGTAATTGACTGAATCAGGACATAGATAATCAGAATAGACAGAGGATCAGGATGATATTAATTGACTGAAACAGGACATAGATAATTAGAATGGACAGAGGATCAGGATGATATTAATTGACTGAAACAGGACATAGATAATTAGAATAGACAGAGGATCAGGATGATTGTAATTGACTGAAACAGGACATAGATAATTAGAATGGACAGAGGATCAGGATGATATTAATTGACTGAAACAGGACATAGATAATTAGAATAGACAGAGGATCAGGATGATATTAATTGACTGAAACAGGACATAGATAATCAGAATAGACAGAGGATCAGGATGATATTAATTGACTGAAACAGGACATAGATAATTAGAATGGACAGAGGATCAGGATGATATTAATTGACTGAAACAGGACATAGATAATTAGAATAGACAGAGGATCAGGATGATATTAATTGACTGAAACAGGACATAGATAATTAGAATGGACAGAGGATCAGGATGATATTAATTGACTGAAACAGGACATAGATAATTAGAATAGACAGAGGATCAGGATGATTGTAATTGACTGAAACAGGACATAGATAATTAGAATGGACAGAGGATCAGGATGATAGTAATTGACTGAATCAGGACATAGATAATCAGAATAGACAGAGGATCAAGATGATATTAATTGACTGAAACAGGACATAGATAATTAGAATGGACAGAGGATCAGGATGATAGTAATTGACTGAAACAGGACATAGATAATTAGAATAGACAGAGGATCAGGATGATATTAATTGACTGAAAAAGGACATTGATAATTAGAATAGATAGAGGATCAGGATGATAGTAATTGACTGAAACAGGACATAGATAATTAGAATAGACAGAGGATCAGGATGATAGTAATTGACTGAAAAAGGACATAGATAATTAGAATGGACAGAGGATCAGGATGATATTAATTGACTGAAACAGGACATAGATAATTAGAATGGACAGAGGATCAGGATGATAGTAATTGACTGAAAAAGGACATAGATAATTAGAATAGACAGAGGATCAGGATGATAGTAATTGACTGAAACAGGACATAGATAATTAGAATAGACAGAGGATCAGGATGATAGTAATTGACTGAAACAGGACATAGATAATTAGAATAGACAGAGGATCAGGATGATAGTAATTGACTGAAACAGGACATAGATAATTAGAATAGACAGAGGATCAGGATGATAGTAATTGACTGAAAAAGGACATAGATAATTAGAATGGACAGAGGATCAGGATGATATTAATTGACTGAAAAAGGACATTGATAATTAGAATAGACAGAGGATCAGGATGATAGTAATTGACTGAAAAAGGACATAGATAATTAGAATGGACAGAGGATCAGGATGATATTAATTGACTGAAACAGGACATAGATAATTAGAATGGACAGAGGATCAGGATGATAGTAATTGACTGAAACAGGACATAGATAATCAGAATAGACAGAGGATCAGGATGATAGTAATTGACTGAAAAAGGACATAGATACTTAGAATAGACAGAGGATCAGGATGATTGTAATTGACTGAAACAGGACATAGATAATTAGAATGGACAGAGGATCAGGATGATAGTAATTGACTGAATCAGGACATAGATAATCAGAATAGACAGAGGATCAGGATGATATTAATTGACTGAAACAGGACATAGATAATTAGAATGGACAGAGGATCAGGATGATTGTAATTGACTGAAACAGGACATAGATAATTAGAATGGACAGAGGATCAGGATGATAGTAATTGACTGAATCAGGACATAGATAATCAGAATAGACAGAGGATCAGGATGATATTAATTGACTGAAACAGGACATAGATAATTAGAATGGACAGAGGATCAGGATGATATTAATTGACTGAAACAGGACATAGATAATTAGAATAGACAGAGGATCAGGATGATTGTAATTGACTGAAACAGGACATAGATAATTAGAATGGACAGAGGATCAGGATGATATTAATTGACTGAAACAGGACATAGATAATTAGAATAGACAGAGGATCAGGATGATATTAATTGACTGAAACAGGACATAGATAATCAGAATAGACAGAGGATCAGGATGATATTAATTGACTGAAACAGGACATAGATAATTAGAATGGACAGAGGATCAGGATGATATTAATTGACTGAAACAGGACATAGATAATTAGAATAGACAGAGGATCAGGATGATATTAATTGACTGAAACAGGACATAGATAATTAGAATGGACAGAGGATCAGGATGATATTAATTGACTGAAACAGGACATAGATAATTAGAATAGACAGAGGATCAGGATGATTGTAATTGACTGAAACAGGACATAGATAATTAGAATATACAGAGGATCAGGATGATAGTAATTGACTGAATCAGGACATAGATAATCAGAATAGACAGAGGATCAGGATGATATTAGTTGACTGAAACAGGACATAGATAATTAGAATGGACAGAGGATCAGGATGATAGTAATTGACTGAAACAGGACATAGATAATTAGAATAGACAGAGGATCAGGATGATATTAATTGACTGAAAAAGGACATTGATAATTAGAATAGACAGAGGATCAGGATGATAGTAATTGACTGAAAAAGGACATAGATAATTAGAATGGACAGAGGATCAGGATGATATTAATTGACTGAAAAAGGACATTGATAATTAGAATAGACAGAGGATCAGGATGATAGTAATTGACTGAAAAAGGACATAGATAATTAGAATGGACAGAGGATCAGGATGATATTAATTGACTGAAACAGGACATAGATAATTAGAATGGACAGAGGATCAGGATGATAGTAATTGACTGAAACAGGACAGAGATAATTAGAATGGACAGAGGATCAGGATGATAGTAATTGACTGAAACAGGACATAGATAATTAGAATGGACAGAGGATCAGGATGATAGTAATTGACTGAAACAGGACAGAGATAATTAGAATGGACAGAGGATCAGGATGATAGTAACTGACTGAAACAGGACATAGATAATTAGAATAGACAGAGGATCAGGATGATATTAATTGACTGAAAAAGGACATTGATAATTAGAATAGACAGAGGATCAGGATGACAGTAATTGACTGAAACAGGACATAGATAATTAGAATAGACAGAGGATCAGGATGATATTAATTGACTGAAAAAGGACATAGATAATTAGAATGGACAGAGGATCAGGATTATATTAATTGACTGAAAAAGGACATTGATAATTAGAATAGACAGAGGATCAGGATGATAGTAATTGACTGAAACAGGACACAGATAATTAGAATAGACAGAGGATCAGGATGATAGTAATTGACTGAAAAAGGACATAGATAATTAGAATGGACAGAGGATCAGGATGATAGTAATTGACTGAATCAGGACATAGATAATTAGAATAGACAGAGGATCAGGATGACAGTAATTGACTGAATCAGGACATAGATAATTAGAATAGACAGAGGATCAGGATGATAGTAATTGACTGAAACAGGACACAGATAATTAGAATAGACAGAGGATCAGGATGATAGTAATTGACTGAAACAGGACTTAGATAATTAGAATAGACAGAGGATCAGGATGATAGTAATTGACTGAATCAGGACATAGATAATTAGAATAGACAGAGGATCAGGATGACAGTAATTGACTGAATCAGGACATAGATAATTATAATAGACAGAGGATCAGGATGATAGTAATTGACTGAAACAGGACATTGATAATTAGAATGGACAGAGGATCAGGATGATAGTAATTGACTGAATCAGGACATAGATAATTAGAATAGACAGAGGATCAGGATGATAGTAATTGACTGAAACAGGACATAGATTATTAGAATGGACAGAGGATCAGGATGATATTAATTGACTGAAAAAGGACATAGATAATTAGAATAGACAGAGGATCAGGATGATATTAATTGACTGAAACAGGACATTGATAATTAGAATGGACAGAGGATCAGGATGATTGTAATTGACTGAATCAGGACATAGATAATTAGAATAGACAGAGGATCAGGATGATATTAATTGACTGAAAAAGGACATTGATAATTTGAATAGACAGAGGATCAGGATGATAGTAATTGACTGAAACAGGACACAGATAATTAGAATAGACAGAGGATCAGGATGATAGTAATTGACTGAAAAAGGACATAGATAATTAGAATGGACAGAGGATCAGGATGATAGTAATTGACTGAATCAGGACATAGATAATTAGAATAGACAGAGGATCAGGATGACAGTAATTGACTGAATCAGGACATAGATAATTAGAATAGACAGAGGATCAGGATGATAGTAATTGACTGAAACAGGACACAGATAATTAGAATAGACAGAGGATCAGGATGATAGTAATTGACTGAAAAAGGACATAGATAATTAGAATGGACAGAGGATCAGGATGATAGTAATTGACTGAAACAGGACATAGATAATTAGAATAGACAGAGGATCAGGATGATAGTAATTGACTGAATCAGGACATAGATAATTAGAATAGACAGAGGATCAGGATGACAGTAATTGACTGAATCAGGACATAGATAATTATAATAGACAGAGGATCAGGATGATAGTAATTGACTGAAACAGGACATTGATAATTAAAATGGACAGAGGATCAGGATGATAGTAATTGACTGAATCAGGACATAGATAATTAGAATAGACAGAGGATCAGGATGATAGTAATTGACTGAAACAGGACATAGATTGTTAGAATGGACAGAGGATCAGGATGATATTAATTGACTGAAAAAGGACATAGATAATTAGAATAGACAGAGGATCAGGATGATATTAATTGACTGAAACAGGACATTGATAATTAGAATGGACAGAGGATCAGGATGATAGTAATTGACTGAATCAGGACATAGATAATTAGAATAGACAGAGTATCAGGATGACAGTAATTGACTGAAACAGGACATAGATAATTAGAATGTTCAGAGGATCAGGATGATAGTAATTGACTGAAACAGGACATAGATAATTAGAATGGACAGAGAGTCAGGATGATATTAATTGACTGAAAAAGGACATTGATAATTAGAATGGACAGAGGATCAGGATGATAGTAATTGACTGAAACAGGACATTGATAATTTGAATGGACAGAGGATCAGGATGATATTAATTGAATGAAAAAGGACATTGATAATTAGAATGGACAGAGGATCAGGATGATAGTAATTGACTGAAACAGGACATTGATAATTAGAATGGACAGAGGATCAGGATGATATTAATTGACTGAAAAAGGACATTGATAATTAGAATGGACAGAGGATCAGGATGATAGTAATTGACTGAATCAGGACATAGATAATTAGAATAGACAGAGGATCAGGATGGTAGTAATTGACTGAAACAGGACATAGATAATTAGAATAGACAGAGCATCAGGATGATATTAATTGACTGAAACAGGACATAGATAATTAGAATGGACAGAGGATCAGGATGATAGTAATTGACTGAATCAGGACATAGATAATTAGAATAGACAGAGGATCAGGATGATAGTAATTGACTGAAACAGGACATAGATAATTAGAATGGACAGAGGATCAGGATGATAGTAATTGACTGAATCAGGACATAGATAATTAGAATAGACAGAGGATCAGGATGATAGTAATTGACTGAAACAGGACATAGATAATTAGAATGGACAGAGGATCAGGATGATATTAATTGACTGAAAAAGGACATTGATAATTAGAATGGACAGAGGATCAGGATGATTGTAATTGACTGAAACAGGACATAGATAATTAGAATGGACAGAGGATCAGGATGATAGTAATTGACTGAATCAGGACATAGATAATTAGAATAGACAGAGGATCAGGATGATATTAATTGACTGAAAAAGGACATTGATAATTAGAATAGACAGAGGATCAGGATGATAGTAATTGACTGAAAAAGGACATAGATAATTAGAATAGACAGAGGATCAGGATGATAGTAATTGACTGAAACAGGACATAGATAATTAGAATGGACAGAGGATCAGGATGGTAGTAATTGACTGAAAAAGGACATTGATAATTAGAATAGACAGAGGATCAGGATGATAGTAATTGACTGAAAAAGGACATAGATAATTAGAATGGACAGAGGATCAGGATGATATTAATTGACTGAAAAAGGACATAGATAATTAGAATGGACAGAGGATCAGGATGATAGTAATTGACTGAAACAGGACATAGATAATTAGAATGGACAGAGGATCAGGATGATAGTAATTGACTGAAACAGGACATAGATAATTAGAATGGACAGAGGATCAATGTGATATTAATTGACTGAAAAAGGACATTGATAATTAGAATAGACAGAGGATCAGGATGATAGTAATTGACTGAAACAGGACACAGATAATTAGAATAGACAGATGATCAGGATGATAGTAATTGACTGAAAAAGGACATAGATAATTAGAATGGACAGAGGATCAGGATGATATTAATTGACTGAAACAGGACATAGATAATTAGAATAGACAGAGGATCAGGATGATATTAATTGACTGAAACAGGACATAGATAATTAGAATAGACAGAGGATCAGGATGATAGTAATTGACTGAAACAGGACATAGATAATTAGAATGGACAGAGGATCAGGATGATATTAATTGACTGAAAAAGGACATTGATAATTAGAATAGACAGAGGATCAGGATGACAGTAATTGACTGAAACAGGACATAGATAATTAGAATAGACAAGAGGATCAGGATGATATTAATTGACTGAAAAAGGACATAGATAATTAGAATAGACAGAGGATCAGGATGATAGTAATTGACTGAAACAGGACATAGATAATTAGAATGGACAGAGGATCAGGATGATATTAATTGACTGAAAAAGGACATTGATAATTAGAATAGACAGAGGATCAGGATGATAGTAATTGACTGAAACAGGACATAGATAATTAGAATGGACAGAGGATCAGGATGATAGTAATTGACTGAAACAGGACATAGATAATTAGAATAGACAGAGGATCAGGATGATAGTAATTGACTGAAACAGGACATTGATAATTAGAATAGACAGAGGATCAGGATGATTGTAATTGACTGAAACAGGACATAGATAATTAGAATGGACAGAGGATCAGGATGATAGTAATTGACTAAAACAGGACATAGATAATTTGAATGGACAGAGGATCAGGATGATAGTAATTGACTGAAACAGGACATAGATAATTAGAATAGACAGAGGATCAGGATGATAGTAATTGACTGAAACAGGACATAGATAATTAGAATGGACAGAGGGTCAGGATGATAGTAATTGACTGAAACAGGACATAGATAATTAGAATGGACAGAGGATCAGGATGATAGTAATTGACTGAAACAGGACATAGATAATTAGAATAGACAGAGGATAAGGATGATATTAATTGACTGAAACAGGACATAGATAATTAGAATAGACAGAGGATCAGGATGATATTAATTGACTGAAAAAGGACATTGATAATTAGAATAGACAGATGATCAGGATGATAGTAATTGACTGAAACAGGACATCGATAATTAGAATAGACAGAGGATCAGGATGATAGTAATTGACTGAAACAGGACATAGATAATTAGAATAGACAGAGGATCAGGATGATAGTAATTGACTGAAACAGGACATTGATAATTAGAATAGACAGAGGATCAGGATGATTGTAATTGACTGAAACAGGACATAGATAATTAGAATGGACAGAGGATCAGGATGATAGTAATTGACTGAAACAGGACATAGATAATTAGAATAGACAGAGGATCAGGATGATATTAATTGACTGAAAAAGGACAGTGATAATTAGAATAGACATAGGATCAGGATGATAGCAATTGACTGAAACAGGACATAGATAATTAGAATAGACAGAGGATCAGGATGATAGTAATTGACTGAAACAGGACATAGATAATTAGAATAGACAGAGGATCAGGATGATATTAATTGACTGAAAAAGGACATTGATAATTAGAATAGACAGAGGATCAGGATGATAGCAATTGACTGAAACAGGACATAGATAATTAGAATAGACAGCGGATCAGGATGATAGTAATTGACTGAAACAGGACATAGATAATTAGAATAGACAGAGGATCAGGATGATATTAATTGACTGAAAAAGGACATTGATAATTAGAATAGACAGAGGATCAGGATGATAGCAATTGACTGAAACAGGACATAGATAATTAGAATAGACAGAGGATCAGGATGATAGTAATTGACTGAAACAGGACATAGATAATTAGAATAGACAGAGGATCAGGATGATAGTAATTGACTGAAACAGGACATAGATAATTAGAATAGACAGAGGATCAGGATGATATTAATTGACTGAAAAAGGACATTGATAATTAGAATAGACAGAGGATCAGGATGATAGCAATTGACTGAAACAGGACATAGATAATTAGAATAGACAGAGGATCAGGATGATAGTAATTGACTGAAACAGGACATAGATAATTAGAATAGACAGAGGATCAGGATGATAGTAATTGACTGAAACAGGACATAGATAATTAGAATAGACAGAGGATCAGGATGATAGTAATTGACTGAAACAGGACATAGATAATTAGAATGAACAGAGGATCAGGATGATATTAATTGACTGAAACAGGACATAGATGATTAGAATAGACAGAGGATCAGGATGATATTAATTGACTGAAACAGGACATTGATAATTAGAATAGACAGAGGATCAGGATGATAGTAATTGACTGAAACAGGACATAGATAATTAGAATGGACAGAGGATCAGGATGATATTAATTGACTGAAACAGGACATAGATAATTCGAATGGACAGAGGATCAGGATGATAGTAATTGACTGAAACAGGACATTGATAATTAGAATAGACAGAGGATCAGGATGATAGTAATTGACTGAAACAGGACATAGATAATTAGAATAGACAGAGGATCAGGATGATAGTAATTGACTGAAACAGGACATTGATAATTAGAATGGACAGAGGATCAGGATGATAGTAATTGACTGAAACAGGACACAGATAATTAGAATAGACAGAAGGATCAGGATGATAGTAATTGACTGAAACAGGACATTGATAATTAGAATGTTCAGAGGATCAGGATGATAGTAATTGACTGAAACAGGACATAGATAATTAGAATGTTCAGAGGATCAGGATGATAGTAATTGACTGAAACAGGACATTGATAATTAGAATGGACAGAGGATCAGGATGATATTAATTGACTGAAACAGGACATAGATAATTAGAATGGACAGAGGATCAGGATGATAGTAATTGACTGAAACAGGACATAGATAATTAGAATAGACAGAGGATAAGGATGATATTAATTGACTGAAACAGGACATAGATAATTAGAATAGACAGAGGATCAGGATGATATTAATTGACTGAAAAAGGACATTGATAATTAGAATAGACAGATGATCAGGATGATAGTAATTGACTGAAACAGGACATCGATAATTAGAATAGACAGAGGATCAGGATGATAGTAATTGACTGAAACAGGACATAGATAATTAGAATAGACAGAGGATCAGGATGATAGTAATTGACTGAAACAGGACATTGATAATTAGAATAGACAGAGGATCAGGATGATTGTAATTGACTGAAACAGGACAAAGATAATTAGAATGGACAGAGGATCAGGATGATAGTAATTGACTGAAACAGGACATAGATAATTAGAATAGACAGAGGATCAGGATGATATTAATTGACTGAAAAAGGACAGTGATAATTAGAATAGACAGAGGATCAGGATGATAGCAATTGACTGAAACAGGACATAGATAATTAGAATAGACAGAGGATCAGGATGATAGTAATTGACTGAAACAGGACATAGATAATTAGAATAGACAGAGGATCAGGATGATATTAATTGACTGAAAAAGGACATTGATAATTAGAATAGACAGAGGATCAGGATGATAGCAATTGACTGAAACAGGACATAGATAATTAGAATAGACAGCGGATCAGGATGATAGTAATTGACTGAAACAGGACATAGATAATTAGAATAGACAGAGGATCAGGATGATATTAATTGACTGAAAAAGGACATTGATAATTAGAATAGACAGAGGATCAGGATGATAGCAATTGACTGAAACAGGACATAGATAATTAGAATAGACAGAGGATCAGGATGATAGTAATTGACTGAAACAGGACATAGATAATTAGAATAGACAGAGGATCAGGATGATAGTAATTGACTGAAACAGGACATAGATAATTAGAATAGACAGAGGATCAGGATGATATTAATTGACTGAAAAAGGACATTGATAATTAGAATAGACAGAGGATCAGGATGATAGCAATTGACTGAAACAGGACATAGATAATTAGAATAGACAGAGGATCAGGATGATAGTAATTGACTGAAACAGGACATAGATAATTAGAATAGACAGAGGATCAGGATGATAGTAATTGACTGAAACAGGACATAGATAATTAGAATAGACAGAGGATCAGGATGATAGTAATTGACTGAAACAGGACATAGATAATTAGAATGAACAGAGGATCAGGATGATATTAATTGACTGAAACAGGACATAGATAATTAGAATAGACAGAGGATCAGGATGATATTAATTGACTGAAACAGGACATTGATAATTAGAATAGACAGAGGATCAGGATGATAGTAATTGACTGAAACAGGACATAGATAATTAGAATGGACAGAGGATCAGGATGATATTAATTGACTGAAACAGGACATAGATAATTCGAATGGACAGAGGATCAGGATGATAGTAATTGACTGAAACAGGACATTGATAATTAGAATAGACAGAGGATCAGGATGATAGTAATTGACTGAAACAGGACATAGATAATTAGAATAGACAGAGGATCAGGATGATAGTAATTGACTGAAACAGGACATTGATAATTAGAATGGACAGAGGATCAGGATGATAGTAATTGACTGAAACAGGACACAGATAATTAGAATAGACAGAAGGATCAGGATGATAGTAATTGACTGAAACAGGACATTGATAATTAGAATGTTCAGAGGATCAGGATGATAGTAATTGACTGAAACAGGACATAGATAATTAGAATGTTCAGAGGATCAGGATGATAGTAATTGACTGAAACAGGACATTGATAATTAGAATGGACAGAGGATCAGGATGATATTAATTGACTGAAACAGGACATTGATAATTAGAATGGACAGAGGATCAGGATGATAGTAATTGACTGAAACAGGACATTGATAATTAGAATAGACAGAGGATCAGGATGATATTAATTGACTGAAAAAGGACATAGATAATTAGAATAGACAGAGGATCAGGATGATAGTAATTGACTGAAACATGACACAGATAATTAGAATAGACAGAGGATCAGGATGATATTAATTGACTGAAACAGGACATAGATAATTAGAATGGACAGAGGATCAGGATGATAGTAATTGACTGAAACAGGACATAGATAATTAGAATGGACAGAGGATCAGGATGATAGTAATTGACTGAAACAGGACATAGATAATTAGAATGGACAGAGGATCAGGATGATAGTAATTGACTGAAACAGGACATTGATAATTAGAATAGACAGAGGATCAGGATGATATTAATTGACTGAAAAAGGACATAGATAATTAGAATAGACAGAGGATCAGGATGATAGTAATTGACTGAAACAGGACATAGATAATTAGAATAGACAGAGGATCAGGATGATAGTAATTGACTGAAACAGGACATAGATAATTAGAATAGACAGAGGATCAGGATGATAGTAATTGACTGAAACAGGACATAGATAATTAGAATGGAAAGAGGATTAGGATGATAGTAATTGACTGAAACAGGACATAGATAATTAGAATGGACAGAAGATCAGGATGATAGTAATTGACTGAAACATGACACAGATAATTAGAATAGACAGAGGATCAGGATGATATTAATTGACTGAAACAGGACATAGATAATTAGAATAGACAGAGGATCAGGATGATAGTAATTGACTGAAACATGACACAGATAATTAGAATAGACAGAGGATCAGGATGATAGTAATTGACTGAAACAGGACATTGATAATTAGAATAGACAGAGGATCAGGATGATAGTAATTGACTGAAACAGGACATAGATAATTAGAATAGACAGAGGATCAGGATGATAGTAATTGACTGAAACAGGACATAGATAAATAGAATAGACAGAGGATCAGGATGATAGTAATTGACTGAAACAGGACATTGATAATTAGAATAGACAGAGGATCAGGATGATAGTAATTGACTGAAACATGACACAGATAATTAGAATAGACAGAGGATCAGGATGATAGTAATTGACTGAAACAGGACACAGATAATTAGAATAGACAGAGGATCAGGATGATAGTAATTGACTGAAACAGGACATTGATAATTAGAATAGACAGAGGATCAGGATGATATTAATTGACTGAAAAAGGACATAGATAATTAGAATGGACAGAGGATCAGGATGATAGTAATTGACTGAAACAGGACATAGATAATTAGAATAGACAGAGGATCAGGATGATAGTAATTGACTGAAACAGGACATAGATAATTAGAATAGACAGAGGATCAGGATGATAGTAATTGACTGAAAAAGGACATAGATAATTAGAATGGACAGAGGATCAGGATGATAGCAATTGACTGAAAAAGGACATAGATAATTAGAATGGACAGAGGATCAGGATGATAGTAATTGACTGAAACAGGACATAGATAATTAGAATAGACAGAGGATCAGGATGATATTAATTGACTGAAACATGACACAGATAATTAGAATAGACAGAGGATCAGGATGATAGTAATTGACTGAAACAGGACATTGATAATTAGAATGTTCAGAGGATCAGGATGATAGTAATTGACTGAAACAGGACATAGATAATTAGAATGTTCAGAGGATCAGGATGATAGTAATTGACTGAAACAGGACATTGATAATTAGAATGGACAGAGGATCAGGATGATATTAATTGACTGAAACAGGACATTGATAATTAGAATGGACAGAGGATCAGGATGATAGTAATTGACTGAAACAGGACATTGATAATTAGAATCAACAGAGGATCAGGATGATATTAATTGACTGAAAAAGGACATAGATAATTAGAATAGACAGAGGATCAGGATGATAGTAATTGACTGAAACATGACACAGATAATTAGAATAGACAGAGGATCAGGATGATATTAATTGACTGAAACAGGACATAGATAATTAGAATGGACAGAGGATCAGGATGATAGTAATTGACTGAAACAGGACATAGATACTTAGAATGGACAGAGGATCAGGATGATAGTAATTGACTGAAACAGGACATAGATAATTAGAATGGACAGAGGATCAGGATGATAGTAATTGACTGAAACAGGACATAGATAATTAGAATGTTCAGAGGATCAGGATGATAGTAATTGACTGAAACAGGACATAGATAATTAGAATAGACAGCGGATCAGGATGATAGTAATTGACTGAAACAGGACATAGATAATTAGAATAGACAGAGGATCAGGATGATATTAATTGACTGAAAAAGGACATTGATAATTAGAATAGACAGAGGATCAGGATGATAGCAATTGACTGAAACAGGACATAGATAATTAGAATAGACAGAGGATCAGGATGATAGTAATTGACTGAAACATGACACAGATAATTAGAATAGACAGAGGATCAGGATGATAGTAATTGACTGAAACAGGACACAGATAATTAGAATAGACAGAGGATCAGGATGATAGTAATTGACTGAAACAGGACATTGATAATTAGAATAGACAGAGGATCAGGATGATATTAATTGACTGAAAAAGGACATAGATAATTAGAATGGACAGAGGATCAGGATGATAGTAATTGACTGAAACAGGACATAGATAATTAGAATAGACAGAGGATCAGGATGATAGTAATTGACTGAAACAGGACATAGATAATTAGAATAGACAGAGGATCAGGATGATAGTAATTGACTGAAAAAGGACATAGATAATTAGAATGGACAGAGGATCAGGATGATAGCAATTGACTGAAAAAGGACATAGATAATTAGAATGGACAGAGGATCAGGATGATAGTAATTGACTGAAACAGGACATAGATAATTAGAATAGACAGAGGATCAGGATGATATTAATTGACTGAAACATGACACAGATAATTAGAATAGACAGAGGATCAGGATGATAGTAATTGACTGAAACAGGACATTGATAATTAGAATGTTCAGAGGATCAGGATGATAGTAATTGACTGAAACAGGACATAGATAATTAGAATGTTCAGAGGATCAGGATGATAGTAATTGACTGAAACAGGACATTGATAATTAGAATGGACAGAGGATCAGGATGATATTAATTGACTGAAACAGGACATTGATAATTAGAATGGACAGAGGATCAGGATGATAGTAATTGACTGAAACAGGACATTGATAATTAGAATCAACAGAGGATCAGGATGATATTAATTGACTGAAAAAGGACATAGATAATTAGAATAGACAGAGGATCAGGATGATAGCAATTGACTGAAACATGACACAGATAATTAGAATAGACAGAGGATCAGGATGATATTAATTGACTGAAACAGGACATAGATAATTAGAATGGACAGAGGATCAGGATGATAGTAATTGACTGAAACAGGACATAGATACTTAGAATGGACAGAGGATCAGGATGATAGTAATTGACTGAAACAGGACATAGATAATTAGAATGGACAGAGGATCAGGATGATAGTAATTGACTGAAACAGGACATAGATAATTAGAATGTTCAGAGGATCAGGATGATAGTAATTGACTGAAACAGGACATAGATAATTAGAATAGACAGCGGATCAGGATGATAGTAATTGACTGAAACAGGACATAGATAATTAGAATAGACAGAGGATCAGGATGATATTAATTGACTGAAAAAGGACATTGATAATTAGAATAGACAGAGGATCAGGATGATAGCAATTGACTGAAACAGGACATAGATAATTAGAATAGACAGAGGATCAGGATGATAGTAATTGACTGAAACAGGACATAGATAATTAGAATAGACAGAGGATCAGGATGATAGTAATTGACTGAAACAGGACATAGATAATTAGAATAGACAGCGGATCAGGATGATATTAATTGACTGAAAAAGGACATTGATAATTAGAATAGACAGAGGATCAGGATGATAGCAATTGACTGAAACAGGACATAGATAATTAGAATAGACAGAGGATCAGGATGATAGTAATTGACTGAAACAGGACATAGATAATTAGAATAGACAGAGGATCAGGATGATAGTAATTGACTGAAACAGGACATAGATAATTAGAATAGACAGAGGATCAGGATGATAGTAATTGACTGAAACAGGACATAGATAATTAGAATGAACAGAGGATCAGGATGATATTAATTGACTGAAACAGGACATAGATAATTAGAATAGACAGAGGATCAGGATGATATTAATTGACTGAAACAGGACATTGATAATTAGAATAGACAGAGGATCAGGATGATAGTAATTGACTGAAGCAGGACATAGATAATTAGAATGGACAGAGGATCAGGATGATATTAATTGACTGAAACAGGACATAGATAATTAGAATGGACAGAGGATCAGGATGATAGTAATTGACTGAAACAGGACATTGATAATTAGAATAGACAGAGGATCAGGATGATAGTAATTGACTGAAACAGGACATAGATAATTAGAATAGACAGAGGATCAGGATGATAGTAATTGACTGAAACAGGACATTGATAATTAGAATGGACAGAGGATAAGGATGATAGTAATTGACTGAAACAGGACACAGATAATTAGAATAGACAGAAGGATCAGGATGATAGTAATTGACTGAAACAGGACATTGATAATTAGAATGTTCAGAGGATCAGGATGATAGTAATTGACTGAAACAGGACATAGATAATTAGAATGTTCAGAGGATCAGGATGATAGTAATTGACTGAAACAGGACATTGATAATTAGAATGGACAGAGGATCAGGATGATATTAATTGACTGAAACAGGACATTGATAATTAGAATGGACAGAGGATCAGGATGATAGTAATTGACTGAAACAGGACATTGATAATTAGAATAGACAGAGGATCAGGATGATATTAATTGACTGAAAAAGGACATAGATAATTAGAATAGACAGAGGATCAGGATGATAGTAATTGACTGAAACATGACACAGATAATTAGAATAGACAGAGGATCAGGATGATATTAATTGACTGAAACAGGACATAGATAATTAGAATGGACAGAGGATCAGGATGATAGTAATTGACTGAAACAGGACATAGATAATTAGAATGGACAGAGGATCAGGATGATAGTAATTGACTGAAACAGGACATAGATAATTAGAATGTTCAGAGGATCAGGATGATAGTAATTGACTGAAACAGGACATAGATAATTAGAATGGACAGAGGATCAGGATGATAGTAATTGACTGAAACAGGACATTGATAATTAGAATAGACAGAGGATCAGGATGATATTAATTGACTGAAAAAGGACATAGATAATTAGAATAGACAGAGGATCAGGATGATAGTAATTGACTGAAACAGGACATAGATAATTAGAATAGACAGAGGATCAGGATGATAGTAATTGACTGAAACAGGACATAGATAATTAGAATAGACAGAGGATCAGGATGATAGTAATTGACTGAAACAGGACATAGATAATTAGAATGGAAAGAGGATTAGGATGATAGTAATTGACTGAAACAGGACATAGATAATTAGAATGGACAGAAGATCAGGATGATAGTAATTGACTGAAACATGACACAGATAATTAGAATAGACAGAGGATCAGGATGATATTAATTGACTGAAACAGGACATAGATAATTAGAATAGACAGAGGATCAGGATGATAGTAATTGACTGAAACATGACACAGATAATTAGAATAGACAGAGGATCAGGATGATAGTAATTGACTGAAACAGGACATAGATAATTAGAATAGACAGAGGATCAGGATGATAGTAATTGACTGAAACAGGACATAGATAAATAGAATAGACAGAGGATCAGGATGATAGTAATTGACTGAAACAGGACATTGATAATTAGAATAGACAGAGGATCAGGATGATAGTAATTGACTGAAACATGACACAGATAATTAGAATAGACAGAGGATCAGGATGATAGTAATTGACTGAAACAGGACACAGATAATTAGAATAGACAGAGGATCAGGATGATAGTAATTGACTGAAACAGGACATTGATAATTAGAATAGACAGAGGATCAGGATGATATTAATTGACTGAAAAAGGACATAGATAATTAGAATGGACAGAGGATCAGGATGATAGTAATTGACTGAAACAGGACATAGATAATTAGAATAGACAGAGGATCAGGATGATAGTAATTGACTGAAACAGGACATAGATAATTAGAATAGACAGAGGATCAGGATGATAGTAATTGACTGAAAAAGGACATAGATAATTAGAATGGACAGAGGATCAGGATGATAGCAATTGACTGAAAAAGGACATAGATAATTAGAATGGACAGAGGATCAGGATGATAGTAATTGACTGAAACAGGACATAGATAATTAGAATAGACAGAGGATCAGGATGATAGTAATTGACTGAAACAGGACATAGATAATTAGAATGGTCAGAGGATCAGGATGATAGTAATTGACTGAAACAGGAAATAGATAATTAGAATGTTCAGAGGATCAGGATGATAGTAATTGACTGAAACAGGACATAGATAATTAGAATAGACAGAGGATCAGGATGATAGTAATTGACTGAAACAGGACATAGATAATTAGAATGGACAGAGGATCAGGATGATAGTAATTGACTGAAACAGGACACAGATAATTAGAATGGACAGAGGATCAGGATGATATTAATTGACTGAAACATGACACAGATAATTAGAATAGACAGAGGATCAGGATGATAGTAATTGACTGAAACAGGACATTGATAATTAGAATGTTCAGAGGATCAGGATGATAGTAATTGACTGAAACAGGACATAGATAATTAGAATGTTCAGAGGATCAGGATGATAGTAATTGACTGAAACAGGACATTGATAATTAGAATGGACAGAGGATCAGGATGATATTAATTGACTGAAACAGGACATTGATAATTAGAATGGACAGAGGATCAGGATGATAGTAATTGACTGAAACAGGACATTGATAATTAGAATCAACAGAGGATCAGGATGATATTAATTGACTGAAAAAGGACATAGATAATTAGAATAGACAGAGGATCAGGATGATAGTAATTGACTGAAACATGACACAGATAATTAGAATAGACAGAGGATCAGGATGATATTAATTGACTGAAACAGGACATAGATAATTAGAATGGACAGAGGATCAGGATGATAGTAATTGACTGAAACAGGACATAGATACTTAGAATGGACAGAGGATCAGGATGATAGTAATTGACTGAAACAGGACATAGATAATTAGAATGGACAGAGGATCAGGATGATAGTAATTGACTGAAACAGGACATAGATAATTAGAATGTTCAGAGGATCAGGATGATAGTAATTGACTGAAACAGGACATAGATAATTAGAATAGACAGAGGATCAGGATGATAGTAATTGACTGAAACAGGACATAGATAATTAGAATGGACAGAGGATCAGGATGATAGTAATTGACTGAAACAGGACATTGATAATTAGAATAGACAGAGGATCAGGATGATATTAATTGACTGAAAAAGGACATAGATAATTAGAATAGACAGAGGATCAGGATGATAGTAATTGACTGAAACAGGACATAGATAATTAGAATAGACAGAGGATCAGGATGATAGTAATTGACTGAAACAGGACATAGATAATTAGAATAGACAGAGGATCAGGATGATAGTAATTGACTGAAACAGGACATAGATAATTAGAATGGAAATAGGATTAGGATGATAGTAATTGACTGAAACAGGACATAGATAATTAGAATGGACTGAAGATCAGGATGATAGTAATTGACTGAAACATGACACAGCTAATTAGAATAGACAGAGGATCAGGATGATATTAATTGACTGAAACAGGACATAGATAATTAGAATAGACAGAGGATCAGGATGATAGTAATTGACTGAAACATGACACAGATAATTAGAATAGACAGAGGATCAGGATGATAGTAATTGACTGAAACAGGACATAGATAATTAGAATAGACAGAGGATCAGGATGATAGTAATTGACTGAAACAGGACATAGATAATTAGAATAGACAGAGGATCAGGATGATAGTAATTGACTGAAACAGGACATAGATAATTAGAATAGACAGAGGATCAGGATGATAGTAATTGACTGAAACAGGACATAGATAATTAGAATGGAAATAGGATTAGGATGATAGTAATTGACTGAAACAGGACATAGATAATTAGAATGGACAGAAGATCAGGATGATAGTAATTGACTGAAACATGACACAGCTAATTAGAATAGACAGAGGATCAGGATGATATTAATTGACTGAAACAGGACATAGATAATTAGAATAGACAGAGGATCAGGATGATAGTAATTGACTGAAACAGGACATAGATAATTAGAATAGACAGAGGATCAGGATGATAGTAATTGACTGAAACATGACACAGCTAATTAGAATAGACAGAGGATCAGGATGATATTAATTGACTGAAACAGGACATAGATAATTAGAATGGACAGAAGATCAGGATGATAGTAATTGACTGAAACATGACACAGCTAATTAGAATAGACAGAGGATCAGGATGATATTAATTGACTGAAACAGGACATAGATAATTAGAATAGACAGAGGATCAGGATGATAGTAATTGACTGAAACATGACACAGATAATTAGAATAGACAGAGGATCAGGATGATAGTAATTGACTGAAACAGGACATTGATAATTAGAATAGACAGAGGATCAGGATGATAGTAATTGACTGAAACAGGACATAGATAATTAGAATAGACAGAGGATCAGGATGATAGTAATTGACTGAAACAGGACATAGATAATTAGAATAGACAGAGGATCAGGATGATAGTAATTGACTGAAACAGGACATTGATAATTAAAATAGACAGAGGATCAGGATGATAGTAATTGACTGAAACATGACACAGATAATTAGAATAGACAGAGGATCAGGATGATAGTAATTGACTGAAACAGGACACAGATAATTAGAATAGACAGAGGATCAGGATGATAGTAATTGACTGAAACAGGACATTGATAATTAGAATAGACAGAGGATCAGGATGATATTAATTGACTGAAAAAGGACATAGATAATTAGAATGGACAGAGGATCAGGATGATAGTAATTGACTGAAACAGGACATAGATAATTAGAATAGACAGAGGATCAGGATGATAGTAATTGACTGAAACAGGACATAGATAATTAGAATAGACAGAGGATCAGGATGATAGTAATTGACTGAAAAAGGACATAGATAAATAGAATGGACAGAGGATCAGGATGATAGTAATTGACTGAAAAAGGACATAGATAATTAGAATGGACAGAGGATCAGGATGATAGTAATTGACTGAAACAGGACATAGATAATTAGAATAGACAGAGGATCAGGATGATAGTAATTGACTGAAACAGGACATAGATAATTAGAATAGACAGAGGATCAGGATGATAGTAATTGACTGAAACAGGACATAGATAATTAGAATGGACAGAGGATCAGGATGATAGTAATTGACTGAAACAGGACACAGATAATTAGAATAGACAGAGGATCAGGATGATATTAATTGACTGAAAAAGGACATAGATAATTAGAATAGACAGAGGATCAGGATGATAGTAATTGACTGAAACAGGACATAGATAATTAGAATAGACAGAGGATCAGGATGATAGTAATTGACTGAAACAGTACATAGATAATTAGAATGGACAGAGGATCAGGATGATAGTAATTGACTGAAAAAGGACATAGATAATTAGAATGGACAGAGGATCAGGATGATAGTAATTGACTGAAACAGGACATAGATAATTAGAATAGACAGAGGATCAGGATGATAGTAATTGACTGAAACAGGACATAGATAATTAGAATAGACAGAGGATCAGGATGATAGTAATTGACTGAAACAGGACATAGATAATTAGAATAGACAGAGGATCAGGATGATAGTAATTGACTGAAACAGGACATAGATAATTAGAATAGACAGAGGATCAGGATGATAGTAATTGACTGAAACAGGACATAGATAATTAGAATAGACAGAGGATCAGGATGATAGTAATTGACTGAAACAGGACATAGATAATTAGAATGGACAGAGGATCAGGATGATAGTAATTGACTGAAAAAGGACATCGATAATTAGAATGGACAGAGGATCAGGATGATAGTAATTGACTGAAACAGGACATAGATAATTAGAATGGACAGACGATCAGGATGATATTAATTGACTGAAAAAGGACATAGATAATTAGAATAGACAGAGGATCAGGATGATATTAATTGACTGAAAAAGGACATAGATAATTAGAATAGACAGAGGATCAGGATGATAGTAATTGACTGAAACATGACACAGATAATTAGAATAGACAGAGGATCAGGATGATAGTAATTGACTGAAACAGGACATAGATAATTAGAATAGACAGAGGATCAGGATGATATTAATTGACTGAAAAAGGACATAGATAATTAGAATAGACAGAGGATCAGGATGATAGTAATTGACTGAAACATGACACAGATAATTAGAATAGACAGAGGATCAGGATGATAGTAATTGACTGAAACAGGACATTGATAATTAGAATAGACAGAGGATCAGGATGATAGTAATTGACTGAAACAGGACATAGATAATTAGAATAGACAGATGATCAGGATGATAGTAATTGACTGAAACATGACACAGATAATTAGAATAGACAGAGGATCAGGATGATATTAATTGACTGAAAAAGGACATTGATAATTAGAATAGACAGAGGATCAGGATGATATTAATTGACTGAAAAAGGACATTGATAATTAGAATAGACAGAGGATCAGGATGATAGTAATTGACTGAAACAGGACATAGATAATTAGAATAGACAGAGGATCAGGATGATAGTAATTGACTGAAACATGACACAGATAATTAGAATAGACAGAGGATCAGGATGATAGTAATTGACTGAAACAGGACATTGATAATTAGAATAGACAGAGGATCAGGATGATAGTAATTGACTGAAACAGGACATAGATAATTAGAATAGACAGAGGATCAGGATGATAGTAATTGACTGAAACAGGACATTGATAATTAGAATAGACAGAGGATCAGGATGATAGTAATTGACTGAAACATGACACAGATAATTAGAATAGACAGAGGATCAGGATGATATTAATTGACTGAAACATGACATTGATAATTAGAATAGACAGAGGATCAGGATGATAGTAATTGACTGAAACAGGACATAGATAATTAGAATAGACAGAGGATCAGGATGATAGTAATTGACTGAAACAGGACATAGATAATTAGAATAGACAGAGGATCAGGATGATAGTAATTGACTGAAACAGGACATTGATAATTAGAATAGACAGAGGATCAGGATGATAGTAATTGACTGAAACAGGACATTGATAATTAGAATAGACAGAGGATCAGGATGATAGTAATTGACTGAAACAGGACATTGATAATTAGAATAGACAGAGGATCAGGATGATAGTAATTGACTGAAACAGGACATAGATAATTAGAATAGACAGAGGATCAGGATGATAGTAATTGACTGAAACAGGACATAGATAATTAGAATAGACAGAGGATCAGGATGATAGTAATTGACTGAAACAGGACATTGATAATTAGAATAGACAGAGGATCAGGATGATAGTAATTGACTGAAACAGGACATTGATAATTAGAATAGACAGAGGATCAGGATGATAGTAATTGACTGAAACATGACACAGATAATTAGAATAGACAGAGGATCAGGATGATAGTAATTGACTGAAACAGGACATTGATAATTAGAATAGACAGAGGATCAGGATGATAGTAATTGACTGAAACAGGACATAGATAATTAGAATAGACAGAGGATCAGGATGATAGTAATTGACTGAAACATGACACAGATAATTAGAATAGACAGAGGATCAGGATGATAGTAATTGACTGAAACAGGACATTGATAATTAGAATAGACAGAGGATCAGGATGATATTAATTGACGGAAAAAGGACAGAGATAATTAGAATAGACAGAGGATCAGGATGATAGTAATTGACTGAAACAGGACATAGATAATTAGAATGGACAGAGGATCAGGATGATAGTAATTGACTGAAAAAGGACATTGATAATTAGAATAGACAGAGGATCAGGATGAGAGTAATTGACTGAAACATGACACAGATAATTAGAATAGACAGAGGATCAGGATGATAGTAATTGACTGAAACAGGACTTTGATAATTAGAATAGACAGAGGATCAGGATGATATTAATTGACTGAAAAAGGACACAGATAATTAGAATAGACAGAGGATCAGGATGATAGTAATTGACTGAAACAGGACATTGATAATTAGAATAGACAGAGGATCAGGATGATAGTAATTGACTGAAACATGACACAGATAATTAGAATAGACAGAGGATCAGGATGATAGTAATTGACTGAAACAGGACATTGATAATTAGAATAGACAGAGGATCAGGAAGATATTAATTGACTGAAAAAGGACACAGATAATTAGAATAGACAGAGGATCAGGATGATAGTAATTGACTGAAACAGGACATTGATAATTAGAATAGACAGAGGATCAGGATGATATTAATTGACTGAAAAAGGACACAGATAATTAGAATAGACAGAGGATCAGGATGATAGTAATTGACTGAAACAGGACATAGATAATTAGAATAGACAGAGGATCAGGATGATAGTAATTGACTGAAACAGGACATTGATAATTAGAATAGACAGAGGATCAGGATGATAGTAATTGACTGAAACAGGACATTGATAATTAGAATAGACAGAGGATCAGGATGATAGTAATTGACTGAAACAGGACATAGATAATTAGAATAGACAGAGGATCAGGATGATAGTAATTGACTGAAACAGGACATAGATAATTAGAATAGACAGAGGATCAGGATGATAGTAATTGACTGAAACAGGACATTGATAATTAGAATAGACAGAGGATCAGGATGATAGTAATTGACTGAAACAGGACATTGATAATTAGAATAGACAGAGGATCAGGATGATAGTAATTGACTGAAACATGACACAGATAATTAGAATAGACAGAGGATCAGGATGATAGTAATTGACTGAAACAGGACATTGATAATTAGAATAGACAGAGGATCAGGATGATAGTAATTGACTGAAACAGGACATAGATAATTAGAATAGACAGAGGATCAGGATGATAGTAATTGACTGAAACATGACACAGATAATTAGAATAGACAGAGGATCAGGATGATAGTAATTGACTGAAACAGGACATTGATAATTAGAATAGACAGAGGATCAGGATGATATTAATTGACGGAAAAAGGACAGAGATAATTAGAATAGACAGAGGATCAGGATGATAGTAATTGACTGAAACAGGACATAGATAATTAGAATGGACAGAGGATCAGGATGATAGTAATTGACTGAAAAAGGACATTGATAATTAGAATAGACAGAGGATCAGGATGAGAGTAATTGACTGAAACATGACACAGATAATTAGAATAGACAGAGGATCAGGATGATAGTAATTGACTGAAACAGGACTTTGATAATTAGAATAGACAGAGGATCAGGATGATATTAATTGACTGAAAAAGGACACAGATAATTAGAATAGACAGAGGATCAGGATGATAGTAATTGACTGAAACAGGACATTGATAATTAGAATAGACAGAGGATCAGGATGATAGTAATTGACTGAAACATGACACAGATAATTAGAATAGACAGAGGATCAGGATGATAGTAATTGACTGAAACAGGACATTGATAATTAGAATAGACAGAGGATCAGGAAGATATTAATTGACTGAAAAAGGACACAGATAATTAGAATAGACAGAGGATCAGGATGATAGTAATTGACTGAAACAGGACATTGATAATTAGAATAGACAGAGGATCAGGATGATATTAATTGACTGAAAAAGGACACAGATAATTAGAATAGACAGAGGATCAGGATGATAGTAATTGACTGAAACAGGACATAGATAATTAGAATAGACAGAGGATCAGGATGATAGTAATTGACTGAAACAGGACATTGATAATTAGAATAGACAGAGGATCAGGATGATAGTAATTGACTGAAAAAGGACATTGATAATTAGAATAGACAGAGGATCAGGATGATAGTAATTGACTGAAACAGGACATAGATAATTAGAATAGACAGAGGATCAGGATGATATTAATAGACTGAAAAAGGACATTGATAATTAGAATAGACAGAGGATCAGGATGATAGTAATTGACTGAAACAGGACATTGATAATTAGAATAGACAGAGGATCAGGATGATATTAATTGACTGAAAAAGGACATAGATAATTAGAATAGATAGAGGATCAGGATGATAGTAATTGACTGAAACAGGACATAGATAATTAGAATGGACAGAGGATCAGGATGATAGTAATTGTCTGAAAAAGGACATAGATAATTAGAATGGACAGAGGATCAGGATGATAGTAATTGACTGAAACAGGACATAGATAATTAGAATAGACAGAGGATCAGGATGATATTAATTGACTGAAACAGGACATAGATAATTAGAATAGACAGAGGATCAGGATGATAGTAATTGACTGAAACAGGACATAGATAATTAGAATAGACAGAGGATCAGGATGATAGTAATTGACTGAAACAGGACATAGATAATTAGAATAGACAGAGGATCAGGATGATATTAATTGACTGAAAAAGGACACAGATAATTAGAATAGACAGAGGATCAGGATGATAGTAATTGACTGAAACAGGACATTGATAATTAGAATAGACAGAGGATCAGGATGAAAGTAATTGACTGAAACATGACACAGATAATTAGAATAGACAGAGGATCAGGATGATAGTAATTGACTGAAACAGGACATTGATAATTAGAATAGACAGAGGATCAGGATGATATTAATTGACTGAAAAAGGACACAGATAATTAGAATAGACAGAGGATCAGGATGATAGTAATTGACTGAAACAGAACATTGATAATTAGAATAGACAGAGGATCAGGATGATATTAATTGACTGAAAAAGGACACAGATAATTAGAATAGACAGAGGATCAGGATGATAGTAATTGACTGAAACAGGACATAGATAATTAGAATAGACAGAGGATCAGGATGATAGTAATTGACTGAAACAGGACATTGATAATTAGAATAGACAGTGGATCAGGATGATAGTAATTGACTGAAACAGGACATAGATAATTAGAATAGACAGAGGATCAGGATGATAGTAATTGACTGAAAAAGGACATTGATAATTAGAATAGACAGAGGATCAGGATGATAGTAATTGACTGAAAAAGGACATTGATAATTAGAATAGACAGAGGATCAGGATGATAGTAATTGACTGAAACAGGACATAGATAATTAGAATAGACAGAGTATCAGGATGATATTAATTGACTGAAAAAGGACATTGATAATTAGAATAGACAGAGGATCAGGATGATAGTAATTGACTGAAACAGGACATTGATAATTAGAATAGACAGAGGATCAGGATGATATTAATTGACTGAAAAAGGACATAGATAATTAGAATAGATAGAGGATCAGGATGATAGTAATTGACTGAAACAGGACATAGATAATTAGAATGGACAGAGGATCAGGATGATAGTAATTGTCTGAAAAAGGACATAGATAATTAGAATGGACAGAGGATCAGGATGATAGTAATTGACTGAAACAGGACATAGATAATTAGAATAGACAGAGGATCAGGATGATAGTAATTGACTGAAACAGGACATAGATAATTAGAATAGACAGAGGATCAGGATGATAGTAATTGACTGAAACAGGACATAGATAATTAGAATAGACAGAGGATCAGGATGATAGTAATTGACTGAAACAGGACATAGATAATTAGAATAGACAGAGGATCAGGATGATAGTAATTGACTGAAACAGGACATAGATAATTAGAATAGACAGAGGATCAGGATGATAGTAATTGACTGAAACAGGACATAGATAATTAGAATAGACAGAGGATCAGGATGATAGTAATTGACTGAAACAGGACATAGATAATTAGAATGGACAGAGGATCAGGATGATAGTAATTGACTGAAACAGGACATAGATAATTAGAATGGACAGAGGATCAGGATGATAGTAATTGACTGAAACAGTACATAGATAATTAGAATAGACAGAGGATCAGGATGATAGTAATTGACTGAAACAGGACATTGATAATTAGAATAGACAGAGGATCAGGATGATATTAATTGACTGAAAAAGGACATAGATAATTAGAATGGACAGAGGATCAGGATGATAGTAATTGACTGAAACAGGACAGAGATAATTAGAATTGACAGAGGATCAGGATGATAGTAATTGACTGAAACAGGACATTGATAATTAGAATAGACAGAGTATCAGGATGATATTAATTGACTGAAAAAGGACATAGATAATTAGATTAGACAGAGGATCAGGATGATATTAATTGACTGAAACATGACACAGATAATTAGAATAGACAGAGGATCAGGATGATAGTAATTGACTGAAACAGGACATTGATAATTAGAATAGACAGAGGATCAGGATGATATTAATTGACTGAAAAAGGACATAGATAATTAGAATGGACAGAGGATCAGGATGATAGTAATTGACTGAAACAGGACATAGATAATTAGAATAGACAGAGGATCAGGATGATAGTAATTGACTGAAACAGGACATAGATAATTAGAATAGACAGAGGATCAGGATGATAGTAATTGACTGAAACAGGACATAGATAATTAGAATGGACAGAGGATCAGGATGATAGTAATTGACTGAAACAGGACACAGATAATTAGAATAGACAGAGGATCAGGATGATAGTAATTGACTGAAACAGGACATAGATAATTAGAATGGACAGAGGATCAGGATGATAGTAAATGACTGAAACAGGACATAGATAATTAGAATGGACAGAGGATCAGGATGATATTAATTGACTGAAAAAGGACATAGATAATTAGAATAGACAGAGGATCAGGATGATAGTAATTGACTGAAACAGGACACAGATAATTAGAATAGACAGAGGATCAGGATGACAGTAATTGACTGAAACAGGACATAGATAATTAGAATAGACAGAGGATCAGGATGTTATTAATTGACTGAAACAGGACATAGATAATTAGAATAGACAGAGGATCAGGATGATATTAATTGACTGAAAAAGGACATAGATAATTAGAATAGACAGAGGATCAGGATGATAGTAATTGACTGAAACAGGACATAGATTATGAGAATGGACAGAGGATCAGGATGATAGTAATTGACTGAAACAGGACATAGATAATTAGAATAGACAGAGGATCAGGATGATAGTAATTGACTGAAACAGGACATAGATAATTAGAATAGACAGAGGATCAGGATGATAGTAATTGACTGAAACAGGACATAGATAATTAGAATAGACAGAGGATCAGGATGATAGTAATTGACTGAAACAGGACATTGATAATTAGAATAGACAGAGGATCAGGATGATATTAATTGACTGAAAAAGGACATAGATAATTAGAATAGATAGAGGATCAGGATGATAGTAATTGACTGAAACAGGACATAGATAATTAGAATGGACAGAGGATCAGGATGATAGTAATTGTCTGAAAAAGGACATAGATAATTAGAATGGACAGAGGATCAGGATGATAGTAATTGACTGAAACAGGACATAGATAATTAGAATAGACAGAGGATCAGGATGATAGTAATTGACTGAAACAGGACATAGATAATTAGAATAGACAGAGGATCAGGATGATAGTAATTGACTGAAACAGGACATAGATAATTAGAATAGACAGAGGATCAGGATGATAGTAATTGACTGAAACAGGACATAGATAATTAGAATAGACAGAGGATCAGGATGATAGTAATTGACTGAAACAGGACATAGATAATTAGAATAGACAGAGGATCAGGATGATAGTAATTGACTGAAACAGGACATAGATAATTAGAATAGACAGAGGATCAGGATGATAGTAATTGACTGAAACAGGACATAGATAATTAGAATGGACAGAGGATCAGGATGATAGTAATTGACTGAAACAGGACATAGATAATTAGAATGGACAGAGGATCAGGATGATAGTAATTGACTGAAACAGGACATAGATAATTAGAATAGACAGAGGATCAGGATGATAGCAATTGACTGAAACAGGACATTGATAATTAGAATAGACAGAGGATCAGGATGATATTAATTGACTGAAAAAGGACATAGATAATTAGAATGGACAGAGGATCAGGATGATAGTAATTGACTGAAACAGGACAGAGATAATTAGAATTGACAGAGGATCAGGATGATAGTAATTGACTGAAACAGGACATTGATAATTAGAATAGACAGAGTATCAGGATGATATTAATTGACTGAAAAAGGGCATAGATAATTAGATTAGACAGAGGATCAGGATGATATTAATTGACTGAAACATGACACAGATAATTAGAATAGACAGAGGATCAGGATGATAGTAATTGACTGAAACAGGACATTGATAATTAGAATAGACAGAGGATCAGGATGATATTAATTGACTGAAAAAGGACATAGATAATTAGAATGGACAGAGGATCAGGATGATAGTAATTGACTGAAACAGGACATAGATAATTAGAATAGACAGAGGATCAGGATGATAGTAATTGACTGAAACAGGACATAGATAATTAGAATAGACAGAGGATCAGGATGATAGTAATTGACTGAAACAGGACATAGATAATTAGAATGGACAGAGGATCAGGATGATAGTAATTGACTGAAACAGGACACAGACTATTAGAATAGACAGAGGATCAGGATGATAGTAATTGACTGAAACAGGACATAGATAATTAGAATGGACAGAGGATCAGGATGATAGTAATTGACTGAAACAGGACATAGATAATTAGAATGGACAGAGGATCAGGATGATATTAATTGACTGAAAAAGGACATAGATAATTAGAATAGACAGAGGATCAGGATGATAGTAATTGACTGAAACAGGACACAGATAATTAGAATAGACAGAGGATCAGGATGACAGTAATTGACTGAAACAGGACATAGATAATTAGAATAGACAGAGGATCAGGATGTTATTAATTGACTGAAACAGGACATAGATAATTAGAATAGACAGAGGATCAGGATGATATTAATTGACTGAAAAAGGACATAGATAATTAGAATAGACAGAGGATCAGGATGATAGTAATTGACTGAAACAGGACATAGATAATTAGAATGGTCAGAGGATCAGGATGATAGTAATTCACTGAAACAGGACATCGATAATTAGAATAGACAGAGGATCAGGATGATAGTAATTGACTGAAACAGGACATAGATAATTAGAATAGACAGAGGATCAGGATGATAGTAATTGACTGAAACAGGACATAGATAATTAGAATAGACAGAGGATCAGGATAATAGTAATTGACTGAAACAGGACATAGATAATTAGAATAGACAGAGGATCAGGATGATAGTAATTGACTGAAACTGGACATAGATAATTAGAATAGACAGAGGATCAGGATGATAGTAATTGACTGAAACAGGACACAGATAATTAGAATAGACAGAGGATCAGGATGACAGTAATTGACTGAAACAGGACATAGATAATTAGAATAGACAGAGGATCAGGATGATATTAATTGACTGAAACAGGACATTGATAATTAGAATAGACAGAGGATCAGGATGACAGTAACTGACTGAAACAGGACATAGATAATTAGAATAGACAGAGGATCAGGATGATATTAATTGACTGAAACTGGACACAGATAATTAGAATAGACAGAGGATCAGGATGACAGTAATTGACTGAAACAGGACATAGATAATTAGAATAGACAGAGGATCAGGATGATATTAATTGACTGAAACAGGACATTGATAATTAGAATAGACAGAGGATCAGGATGACAGTAATTGACTGAAACAGGACATAGATAATTAGAATGTTCAGAGGATCAGGATGATAGTAATTGACTGAAACAGGACATAGATAATTAGAATAGACAGAGGATCAGGATGATAGTAATTGACTGAAACAGTACATAGATAATTAGAATGTTCAGAGGATCAGGATGATAGTAATTGACTGAAACAGGACATAGATAATTAGAATGTTCAGAGGATCAGGATGATAGTAATTGACTGAAACAGGACATTGATAATTAGAATAGACAGAGGATCAGGATGATAGTAATTGACTGAAACAGGACATAGATAATTAGAATAGACAGAGGATCAGGATGATATTAATTGACTGAAACAGGACATAGATAATTAGAATGGACAGAGGGTCAGGATGATAGTAATTGACTGAAACAGTACATAGATAATTAGAATGGACAGAGGATCAGGATGATAGTAATTGACTGAAAAAGGACATAGATAATTAGAATAGACAGAGGATCAGGATGATATTAATTGACTGAAAAAGGACATAGATAATTAGAATAGACAGAGGATCAGGATGATATTAATTGACTGAAACAGGACATAGATAATTAGAATGGACAGAGGGTCAGGATGATAGTAATTGACTGAAACAGGACATAGATAATTAGAATGGACAGAGGATCAGGATGATAGTAATTGACTGAAACAGGACACAGATAATTAGAATAGACAGAGGATCAGGATGACAGTAATTGACTGAAACAGGACACATATAATTAGAATAGACAGAGGATCAGGATGGCAGTAATTGACTGAAACAGGACATAGATAATTAGAATAGACAGAGGATCAGGATGATAGTAATTGACTGAAAAAGGACATAGATAATTAGAATGGACAGAGGATCAGGATGATAGTAATTGACTGAAACAGGACATGGAGAATTAGAATAGACAGAGGATCAGGATGATAGTAATTGACTGAAACAGGACATGGAGAATTAGAATAGACAGAGGATCAGGATGATAGTAATTGACTGAAACATGACACAGATAATTAGAATAGACAGAGGATCAGGATGATAGTAATTGACTGAAACAGGACATTGATAATTAGAATAGACAGAGGATCAGGATGATAGTAATTGACTGAAAAAGGACATAGATAATTAGAATAGACAGAGGATCAGGATGATATTAATTGACTGAAACAGGACATAGATAATTAGAATAGACAGAGGATCAGGATGATAGTAATTGACTGAAAAAGGACATAGATAATTAGAATAGACAGAGGATCAGGATGATATTAATTGACTGAAACAGGACATAGATAATTAGAATAGACAGAGGATCAGGATGATAGTAATTGACTTAAACAGGACATAGATAATTAGAATAGACAGAGGATCAGGATGATACTAATTGACTGAAACAGGACATAGATAATTAGAATAGACAGAGGATCAGGATGATAGTAATTGACTGAAACAGGACATAGATAATTAGAATAGACAGAGGATCAGGATGATAGTAATTGACTGAAACAGGACATAGATAATTAGAATAGACAGAGGATCAGGATGATAGTAATTGACTGAAAAAGGACATAGATAATTAGAATAGACAGAGGATCAGGATGATAGTAATTGACTGAAACGGGACATAGATAATTAGAATAGACAGAGGATCAGGATGATAGTAATTGACTGAAAAAGGACATAGATAATTAGAATGGACAGAGGATCAGGATGATAGTAATTGACTGAAACAGGACATAGATAATTAGAATAGACAGAGGATCAGGATGATAGTAATTGACTGAAACAGGACATAGATAATTAGAATAGACAGAGGATCAGGATGATAGTAATTGACTGAAAAAGGACATAGATAATTAGAATAGACAGAGGATCAGGATGATATTAATTGACTGAAAAAGGACATAGATAATTAGAATAGACAGAGGATCAGGATGATATTAATTGACTGAAACAGGACATAGATAATTAGAATGGACAGAGGATCAGGATGATAGTAATTGACTGAAAAAGGACATAGATAATTAGAATAGACAGAGGATCAGGATGATAGTAATTGACTGAAACAGGACATAGATAATTAGAATAGACAGAGGATCAGGATGATATTAATTGACTGAAACAGGACATAGATAATTAGAATGGACAGAGGATCAGGATGATAGTAATTGACTGAAACAGGACATAGATAATTAGAATGGACAGAGGATCAGGATGATATTAATTGACTGAAAAAGGACATAGATAATTAGAATAGACAGAGGATCAGGATGATATTAATTGACTGAAACAGGACAGAGATAATTAGAATGATCAGAGGATCAGGATGATATTAATTGACTGAAACAGGACATAGATAATTAGAATAGACAGAGGATCAGGATGATAGTAATTGACTGAAACAGGACATAGATAATTAGAATAGACAGAGGATCAGGATGATAGTAATTGACTGAAACAGGACATAGATAATTAGAATAGACAGAGGATCAGGATGATAGTAATTGACTGAAACAGGACATAGATAATTAGAATAGACAGAGGATCAGGATGATAGTAATTGACTGAAAAAGGACATAGATAATTAGAATGGACAGAGGATCAGGATGATATTAATTGACTGAAAAAGGGCATAGATAATTAGAATAGACAGAGGATCAGGATGATATTAATTGACTGAAACAGGACATAGATAATTAGAATGGACAGAGGATCAGGATGATAGTAATTGACTGAAACAGGACATAGATAATTAGAATAGACAGAGGATCAGGATGATAGTAATTGACTGAAACAGGACATAGATAATTAGAATAGACAGAGGATCAGGATGATAGTAATTGACTGAAACAGGACGTAGATAATTAGAATAGACAGAGGATCAGGATGATAGTAATTGACTGAAACAGGACATAGATAATTAGAATAGACAGAGGATCAGGATGATAGTAATTGACTGAAACAGGACACAGATAATTAGAATAGACAGAGGATCAGGATGATATTAATTGACTGAAAAAGGACATAGATAATTAGAATGGACAGAGGATCAGGATGATAGTAATTGACTGAAACAGGACAGAGATAATTAGAATGATCAGAGGATCAGTATGATATTAATTGACTGAAACAGGACATAGATAATTAGAATAGACAGAGGATCAGGATGATAGTAATTGACTGAAACAGGACATAGATAATTAGAATAGACAGAGGATCAGGATGATAGTAATTGACTGAAACAGGACATAGATAATTAGAATAGACAGAGGATCAGGATGACAGTAATTGACTGAAACAGGACATAGATAATTAGAATAGACAGAGGATCAGGATGATATTAATTGACTGAAAAAGGACATAGATAATTAGAATAGACAGAGGATCAGGATGATAGTAATTGACTGAAACAGGACATAGATAATTAGAATAGACAGAGGATCAGGATGATTGTAATTGACTGAAACAGGACACAGATAATTAGAATGGACAGAGGATCAGGATGATATTAATTGACTGAAACAGGACATAGATAATTAGAATAGACAGAGGATCAGGATGATAGTAATTGACTGAAACAGGACACAGATAATTAGAATGGACAGAGGATCAGGATGATAGTAATTGACTGAAACAGGACATAGATAATTAGAATGGACAGAGGATCAGGATGACAGTAATTGACTGAAACAGGACACAGATAATTAGAATGGACAGAGGATCAGGATGATAGTAATTGACTGAAACAGGACACAGATAATTAGAATGGACAGAGGATCAGGATGATAGTAATTGACTGAAACAGGACATAGATAATTAGAATGGACAGAGGATCAGGATGATATTAATTGACTGAAACAGGACATAGATAATTAGAATAGACAGAGGATCAGGATGATATTAATTGACTGAAAAAGGACATAGATAATTAGAATGGACAGAGGATCAGGATGATAGTAATTGACTGAAAAAGGACATAGATAATTAGAATAGACAGAGGATCAGGATGATAGTAATTGACTGAAACAGGACATTTATTAGAATAGACAGAGGATCAGGATGATATTAATTGACTGAAACAGGACATAGATAATTAGAATGGACAGAGGATCTGGATGATAGTAATTGACTGAAACAGGACATAGATAATTAGAATGGACAGAGGATCAGGATGATATTAATTGACTGAAACAGGACATAGATAATTAGAATGGACAGAGGATCAGGATGATATTAATTGACTGAAACAGGACATAGATAATTAGAATGGACAGAGGATCAGGATGATAGTAATTGACTGAAACAGGACATGGAGAATTAGAATAGACAGAGGATCAGGATGATAGTAATTGACTGAAACAGGACATAGATAATTAGAATGGACAGAGCATCAGGATGATAGTAATTGACTGAAACAGGACATAGATAATTAGAATGGACAGAGGATCAGGATGATATTAATTGACTGAAACAGGACATAGATAATTACAATAGACAGAGGATCAGGATGATAGTAATTGACTGAAACAGGACATAGATAATTAGAATGGACAGAGGATCAGGATGATAGTAATTGACTGAAACAGGACATGGAGAATTAGAATAGACAGAGGATCAGGATGATAGTAATTGACTGAAACAGGACATAGATAATTAGAATGGACAGAGGATCAGGATGATAGTAATTGACTGAAACAGGACATAGATAATTAGAATAGACAGAGGATCAGGATGATAGTAATTGACTGAAACAGGACACAGATAATTAGAATAGACAGAGGATCAGGATGATAGTAATTGACTGAAACAGGACATAGATAATTAGAATAGACAGAGGATCAGGATGATAGTAGTTGACTGAAACAGGACATAGATAATTAGAATAGACAGAGGATCAGGATGATAGTAATTGACTGAAACAGGACATAGATAATTAGAATAGACAGAGGATCAGGATGATAGTAATTGACTGAAACAGGACACAGATAATTAGAATAGACAGAGGATCAGGATGATAGTAATTGACTGAAACAGGACATTGATTATTAGAATAGACAGAGGATCAGGATGATAGTAATTGACTGAAACAGGACATAGATAATTAGAATAGACAGAGGATCAGGATGATAGTAATTGACTGAAACAGGACTTAGATAATTAGAATAGACAGAGGATCAGGATGATATTAATTGACTGAAACAGGACATTGATAATTAGAATGGACAGAGGATCAGGATGATATCAATTGACTGAAACAGGACATTGATAATTAGAATAGACAGAGGATCAGGATGATAGTAATTGACTGAAACAGGACATAGATAATTAGAATAGACAGAGGATCAGGATGATAGTAATTGACTGAAACAGGACATAGATAATTAGAATAGACAGAGGATCAGGATGATAGTAATTGACTGAAACAGGACTTAGATAATTAGAATAGACAGAGGATCAGGATGATATTAATTGCCTGAAACAAGTCATTGATAATTAGAATAGACAGAGGATCAGGATGATATCAATTGACTGAAACAGGACATTGATAATTAGAATAGACAGAGGATCAGGATGATAGTAATTGACTGAAACAGGACATAGATAATTAGAATAGACAGAGGATCAGGATGATAGTAATTGACTGAAACAGGACATTGATAATTAGAATAGACAGAGGATCAGGATGATAGTAATTGACTGAAACAGGACATTGATAATTAGAATAGACAGAGGATCAGGATGATAGTAATTGACTGAAACAGGACATAGATAATTAGAATAGACAGAGTATCAGGATGATATTAATTGACTGAAACAGGACATTGATAATTAGAATAGACAGAGGATCAGGATGATATTAATTGACTGAAAAAGGACATAGATAATTAGAATAGACAGAGGATCAGGATGATAGTAATTGACTGAAACAGGACATAGATAATTAGAATAGACAGAGGATCAGGATGATAGTAATTGACTGAAACAGGACATTGATAATTAGAATAGACAGAGGATCAGGATGATAGTAATTGACTGAAACAGGACATAGATAATTAGAATAGACAGAGGATCAGGATGATAGTAATTGACTGAAACATGACACAGATAATTAGAATAGACAGAAGATCAGGATGATAGTAATTGACTGAAACATGACACAGATAATTAGAATAGACAGAGGATCAGGATGATAGTAATTGACTGAAACAGGACATTGATAATTAGAATAGACAGAGGATCAGGATGATATTAATTGACTGAAAAAGGACATAGATAATTAGAATAGACAGAGGATCAGGATGATAGTAATTGACTGAACCAGGACACAGATAATTAGAATAGACAGAGGATCAGGATGATAGTAATTGACTGAAACATGACACAGATAATTAGAATAGACAGAGGATCAGGATGATAGTAATTGACTGAAACAGGACATTGATAATTAGAATAGACAGAGGATCAGGATGACTGTAATTGACTGAAACAGGACATAGATAATTAGAATGGACAGAGGATCAGGATGATAGTAATTGACTGAAACAGGACATAGATAATTAGAATGGACAGAGGATCAGGATGATTTTAATTGACTGAAAAAGGACATAGATAATTAGAATAGACAGAGGATCAGGATGATAGTAATTGACTGAAACAGGACATAGATAATTAGAATGGACAGAGGATCAGGATGATAGTAATTGACTGAAACAGGACACAGATAATTAGAATGGACAGAGGATCAGGATGATAGTAATTGACTGAAACAGGACATAGATAATTAGAATAGACAGAGGATCAGGATGATAGTAATTGACTGAAACAGGACACAGATAATTGGAATAGACAGAGGATCAGGATGATAGTAATTGACTGAAACAGGACATAGATAATTAGAATAGACAGAGGATCAGGATGATAGTAATTGACTGAAACAGGACATGGATAATTAGAATAGGCAGAGGATCAGGATGATATTAATTGACTGAAAAAGGACATAGATAATTAGAGTAGACAGAGGATCAGGATGATAGTAATTGACTGAAACAGGACATAGATAATTAGAATGGACAGAGGATCAGGATGATAGTAATTGACTGAAACAGGACATAGATAATTAGAATAGACAGAGGATCAGGATGATATTAAATGACTGAAAAAGGACATAGATAATTAGAATAGACAGAGGATCAGGATGATAGTAATTGACTGAAACAGGACATCGATAATTAGAATGGACAGAGGATCAGGATGATAGTAATTGACTGAAACATTACATAGATAATTAGAATGGACAGAGGATCAGGATGATAGTAATTGACTGAAACAGGACATAGATAATTAGAATAGACAGAGGATCAGGATGATAGTAATTGACTGAAACAGGACATAGATAATTAGAATGGACAGAGTATCAGGATGATAGTAATTGACTGAAACAGGACACAGATAATTAGAATGGACAGAGGATCAGGATGATAGTAATTGACTGAAACAGGACATAGATAATTAGAATAGACAGAGGATCAGGATGATAGTAATTGACTGAAACAGGACACAGATAATTAGAATAGACAGAGGATCAGGATGATAGTAATTGACTGAAACAGGACATAGATAATTAGAATAGACAGAGGATCAGGATGATATTAATTGACTGAAAAAGGACATAGATAATTAGAATAGACAGAGGATCAGGATGATAGTAATTGACTGAAACAGGACACAGATAATTAGAATGGACAGAGGATCAGGATGATAGTAATTGACTGAAACAGGACATAGATAATTAGAATAGACAGAGGATCAGGATGATATTAATTGACTGAAAAAGGACATAGATCATTAGAATAGACAGAGGATCAGGATGATATTAATTGACTGAAAAAGGACATAGATAATTAGAATAGACAGAGGATCAGGATGATAGTAATTGACTGAAACAGGACACAGATAATTAGAATAGACAGAGGATCAGGATGATAGTAATTGACTGAAACAGGACATAGATAATTAGAATAGACAGAGGATCAGGATGATAGTAATTGACTGAAACAGGACATTGATAATTAGAATAGACAGAGGATCAGGATGATAGTAATTGTCTGAAACAGGACATAGATAATTAGAATGGACAGAGGATCAGGATGATAGTAATTGACTGAAACAGGACATAGATAATTAGAATAGACAGAGGATCAGGATGATAGTAATTGACTGAAAAAGGACATAGATAATTAGAATGGACAGAGGATCAGGATACTAGTAATTGACTGAAACAGGACATAGATAATTAGAATAGACAGAGGATCAGGATGATAGTAATTGACTGAAAAAGGACATAGATAATTAGAATAGACAGAGGATCAGGATGATAGTAATTGACTGAAACAGGACATAGATAATTAGAATAGACAGAGGATCAGGATGATAGTAATTGACTGAAAAAGGACATAGATAATTAGAATGGACAGAGGATCAGGATGATAGTAATTGACTGAAACAGGACATAGATAATTAGAATGGACAGAGGATCAGGATGATAGTAATTGACTGAAACAGGACATAGATAATTAGAATAGATAGAGGATCAGGATGATAGTAATTGACTGAAGAAGGACATAGATAATTAGAATGGACAGAGGATCAGGATGATAGTAATTGACTGAAACAGGACATAGATAATTAGAATGGACAGAGGATCAGGATGATAGAAATTGACTGAAACAGGACATAGATAATTAGAATAGACAGAGGATCAGGATGATAGTAATTGACTGAAAAAGGACATAGATAATTAGAATGGACAGAGGATCAGGATGATAGTAATTGACTGAAACAGGACATAGATAATTAGAATGGACAGAGGATCAGGATGATAGTAATTGACTGAAACAGGACATAGATAATTAGATTAGACAGAGGATCAGGATGATAGTAATTGACTGAAAAAGGACATAGATAATTAGAATAGACAGAGGATCAGGATGATAGTAATTGACTGAAACAGGACATAGATAATTAGATTAGACAGAGTATCAGGATGATAGTAATTGACTGAAACAGGACATAGATAATTAGAATAGACAGAGGATCAGGATGATAGTAATTGACTGAAACAGGACATAGATAATTAGAATAGACAGAGGATCAGGATGATAGTAATTGACTGAAACATGACACAGATAATTAGATTAGACAGAGGATCAGGATGATAGTAATTGACTGAAACAGGACATAGATAATTAGAATGGACAGAGGATCAGGATGATAGTAATTGACTGAAACAGGACATAGATAATTAGAATGGACAGAGGATCAGGATGATATTAATTGACTGAAAAAGGACACAGATAATTAGAATGGACAGAGGATCAGGATGATAGTAATTGACTGAAACAGGACATAGATAATTAGAATGGACAGAGGATCAGGATGATATCAATTGACTGAAAAAGGACACAGATAATTAGAATGGACAGAGGATCAGGATGATAGTAATTGACTGAAACAGGACATAGATAATTAGAATAGACAGAGGATCAGGATGATAGTAATTGACTGAAACAGGACATAGATAATTAGAATGGACAGAGGATCAGGATGATAGTAATTGACTGAAACATGACACAGATAATTAGAATAGACAGAGGATCAGGATGATAGTAATTGACTGAAACAGGTCATAGATAATTAGAATAGAGAGAGGATCAGGATGATAGTAATTGACTGAAACATGACACAGATAATTAGAATAGACAGAGGATCAGGATGATAGTAATTGACTGAAACAGGTCATAGATAATTAGAATAGACAGAGGATCAGGATGATAGTAATTGACTGAAACATGACACAGATAATTAGAATAGACAGAGGATCAGGATGATAGTAATTGACTGAAACAGGACATAGATAATCAGAATGGTCAGAGGATCAGGATGATAGTAATTGACTGAAACAGGACATAGATAATTAGAATAGACAGAGGTTCAGGATGATAGTAATTGACTGAAACAGGACATAGATAATTAGAATGGACAGAGGATCAGGATGATATTAATTGACTGAAAAAGGACATAGATAATTAGAATGGACAGAGGATCAGGATGATAGTAATTGACTGAAACAGGACATAGATAATTAGAATAGACAGAGGATCAGGATGATAGTAATTGACTGAAACAGGACATAGATAATTAGAATGTTCAGAGGATCAGGATGATAGTAATTGACTGAAACAGGACATAGATAATTAGAATGTTCAGAGGATCAGGATGATAGTAATTGACTGAAACAGGACATAGATTATTAGAATAGACAGAGGATCAGGATGATAGTAATTGACTGAAACATGACACAGATAATTGGAATAGACAGAGGATCAGGATGATAGTAATTGACTGAAACAGGACATAGATAATTAGAATGGACAGAGGATCAGGATGATAGTAATTGACTGAAACAGGACATAGATAATTAGAATAGACAGAGGATCAGGATGATATTAATTGACTGAAAAAGGACACAGATAATTAGAATGGACAGAGGATCAGGATGATAGTAATTGACTGAAACAGGACATAGATAATTAGAATGGACAGAGGATCAGGATGATAGTAATTGACTGAAACAGGACATAGATAATTAGAATAGACAGAGGATCAGGATGATATTAATTGACTGAAAAAGGACACAGATAATTAGAATGGACAGAGGATCAGGATGATAGTAATTGACTGAAACAGGACATAGATAATTAGAATGGACAGAGGATCAGGATGATAGTAATTGACTGAAACATGACACAGATAATTAGAATAGACAGAGGATCAGGATGATAGTAATTGACTGAAACAGGACATTGATAATTAGAATAGACAGAGGATCAGGATGATATTAATTGACTGAAAAAGGACATAGATAGTTAGAATAGACAGAGGATCAGGATGATAGTAATTGACTGAACCAGGACACAGATAATTAGAATAGACAGAGGATCAGGATGATAGTAATTGACTGAAACATGACACAGATAATTAGAATAGACAGAGGATCAGGATGATAGTAATTGACTGAAACAGGACATTGATAATTAGAATAGACAGAGGATCAGGATGACTGTAATTGACTGAAACAGGACATAGATAATTAGAATGGACAGAGGATCAGGATGATAGTAATTGACTGAAACAGGACATAGATAATTAGAATGGACAGAGGATCAGGATGATTTTAATTGACTGAAAAAGGACATAGATAATTAGAATAGACAGAGGATCAGGATGATCGTAATTGACTGAAACAGGACATAGATAATTAGAATGGACAGAGGATCAGGATGATAGTAATTGACTGAAACAGGACACAGATAATTAGAATGGACAGAGGATCAGGATGATAGTAATTGACTGAAACAGGACATAGATAATTTGAATAGACAGAGGATCAGGATGATAGTAATTGACTGAAACAGGACATAGATAATTAGAATAGACAGAGGATCAGGATGATAGTAATTGACTGAAACAGGACATGGATAATTAGAATAGGCAGAGGATCAGGATGATATTAATTGACTGAAAAAGGACATAGATAATTAGAATAGAAAGAGGATCAGGATGATAGTAATTGACTGAAACAGGACATAGATAATTAGAATGGACAGAGGATCAGGATGATAGTAATTGACTGAAACAGGACATAGATAATTAGAATAGACAGAGGATCAGGATGATATTAAATGACTGAAAAAGGACATAGATAATTAGAATAGACAGAGGATCAGGATGATAGTAATTGACTGAAACAGGACATCGATAATTAGAATGGACAGAGGATCAGGATGATAGTAATTGACTGAAACAGGACATAGATAATTAGAATGGACAGAGGATCAGGATGATAGTAATTGACTGAAACAGGACATAGATAATTAGAATAGACAGAGGATCAGGATGATAGTAATTGACTGAAACAGGACATAGATAATTAGAATGGACAGAGGATCAGGATGATAGTAATTGACTGAAACAGGACACAGATAATTAGAATGGACAGAGGATCAGGATGATAGTAATTGACTGAAACAGGACATAGATAATTAGAATAGACAGAGGATCAGGATGATAGTAATTGACTGAAACAGGACACAGATAATTAGAATAGACAGAGGATCAGGATGATAGTAATTGACTGAAACAGGACATAGATAATTAGAATAGACAGAGGATCAGGATGATATTAATTGACTGAAAAAGGACATAGATAATTAGAATAGACAGAGGATCAGGATGATAGTAATTGACTGAAACAGGACACAGATAATTAGAATGGACAGAGGATCAGGATGATAGTAATTGACTGAAACAGGACATAGATAATTAGAATAGACAGAGGATCAGGATGATATTAATTGACTGAAAAAGGACATAGATCATTAGAATAGACAGAGGATCAGGATGATATTAATTGACTGAAAAAGGACATAGATAATTAGAATAGACAGAGGATCAGGATGATAGTAATTGACTGAAACAGGACACAGATAATTAGAATAGACAGAGGATCAGGATGATAGTAATTGACTGAAACAGGACATAGATAATTAGAATAGACAGAGGATCAGGATGATAGTAATTGACTGAAACAGGACATTGATAATTAGAATAGACAGAGGATCAGGATGATAGTAATTGTCTGAAACAGGACATAGATAATTAGAATGGACAGAGGATCAGGATGATAGTAATTGACTGAAACAGGACATAGATAATTAGAATAGACAGAGGATCAGGATGATAGTAATTGACTGAAAAAGGACATAGATAATTAGAATGGACAGAGGATCAGGATACTAGTAATTGACTGAAACAGGACATAGATAATTAGAATAGACAGAGGATCAGGATGATAGTAATTGACTGAAAAAGGACATAGATAATTAGAATAGACAGAGGATCAGGATGATAGTAATTGACTGAAACAGGACATAGATAATTAGAATAGACAGAGGATCAGGATGATAGTAATTGACTGAAAAAGGACATAGATAATTAGAATGGACAGAGGATCAGGATGATAGTAATTGACTGAAACAGGACATAGATAATTAGAATGGACAGAGGATCAGGATGATAGTAATTGACTGAAACAGGACATAGATAATTAGAATAGATAGAGGATCAGGATGATAGTAATTGACTGAAGAAGGACATAGATAATTAGAATGGACAGAGGATCAGGATGATAGTAATTGACTGAAACAGGACATAGATAATTAGAATGGACAGAGGATCAGGATGATAGAAATTGACTGAAACAGGACATAGATAATTAGAATAGACAGAGGATCAGGATGATAGTAATTGACTGAAAAAGGACATAGATAATTAGAATGGACAGAGGATCAGGATGATAGTAATTGACTGAAACAGGACATAGATAATTAGAATGGACAGAGGATCAGGATGATAGTAATTGACTGAAACAGGACATAGATAATTAGAATAGACAGAGGATCAGGATGATAGTAATTGACTGAAAAAGGACATAGATAATTAGAATAGACAGAGGATCAGGATGATAGTAATTGACTGAAACAGGACATAGATAATTAGATTAGACAGAGTATCAGGATGATAGTAATTGACTGAAACAGGACATAGATAATTAGAATAGACAGAGGATCAGGATGATAGTAATTGACTGAAACAGGACATAGATAATTAGAATAGACAGAGGATCAGGATGATAGTAATTGACTGAAACATGACACAGATAATTAGATTAGACAGAGGATCAGGATGATAGTAATTGACTGAAACAGGACATAGATAATTAGAATGGACAGAGGATCAGGATGATAGTAATTGACTGAAACAGGACATAGATAATTAGAATGGACAGAGGATCAGGATGATATTAATTGACTGAAAAAGGACACAGATAATTAGAATGGACAGAGGATCAGGATGATAGTAATTGACTGAAACAGGACATAGATAATTAGAATGGACAGAGGATCAGGATGATATCAATTGACTGAAAAAGGACACAGATAATTAGAATGGACAGAGGATCAGGATGATAGTAATTGACTGAAACAGGACATAGATAATTAGAATAGACAGAGGATCAGGATGATAGTAATTGACTGAAACAGGACATAGATAATTAGAATGGACAGAGGATCAGGATGATAGTAATTGACTGAAACATGACACAGATAATTAGAATAGACAGAGGATCAGGATGATAGTAATTGACTGAAACAGGTCATAGATAATTAGAATAGAGAGAGGATCAGGATGATAGTAATTGACTGAAACATGACACAGATAATTAGAATAGACAGAGGATCAGGATGATAGTAATTGACTGAAACAGGTCATAGATAATTAGAATAGACAGAGGATCAGGATGATAGTAATTGACTGAAACATGACACAGATAATTAGAATAGACAGAGGATCAGGATGATAGTAATTGACTGAAACAGGACATAGATAATCAGAATGGTCAGAGGATCAGGATGATAGTAATTGACTGAAACAGGACATAGATAATTAGAATAGACAGAGGTTCAGGATGATAGTAATTGACTGAAACAGGACATAGATAATTAGAATGGACAGAGGATCAGGATGATATTAATTGACTGAAAAAGGACATAGATAATTAGAATGGACAGAGGATCAGGATGATAGTAATTGACTGAAACAGGACATAGATAATTAGAATAGACAGAGGATCAGGATGATAGTAATTGACTGAAACAGGACATAGATAATTAGAATGTTCAGAGGATCAGGATGATAGTAATTGACTGAAACAGGACATAGATAATTAGAATGTTCAGAGGATCAGGATGATAGTAATTGACTGAAACAGGACATAGATAATTAGAATAGACAGAGGATCAGGATGATAGTAATTGACTGAAACATGACACAGATAATTGGAATAGACAGAGGATCAGGATGATAGTAATTGACTGAAACAGGACATAGATAATTAGAATGGACAGAGGATCAGGATGATAGTAATTGACTGAAACAGGACATAGATAATTAGAATAGACAGAGGATCAGGATGATATTAATTGACTGAAAAAGGACACAGATAATTAGAATGGACAGAGGATCAGGATGATAGTAATTGACTGAAACAGGACATAGATAATTAGAATGGACAGAGGATCAGGATGATAGTAATTGACTGAAACAGGACATAGATAATTAGAATAGACAGAGGATCAGGATGATATTAATTGACTGAAAAAGGACACAGATAATTAGAATGGACAGAGGATCAGGATGATAGTAATTGACTGAAACAGGACATAGATAATTAGAATGGACAGAGGATCAGGATGATAGTAATTGACTGAAACATGACACAGATAATTAGAATAGACAGAGGATCAGGATGATAGTAATTGACTGAAACAGGACATTGATAATTAGAATAGACAGAGGATCAGGATGATATTAATTGACTGAAAAAGGACATAGATAGTTAGAATAGACAGAGGATCAGGATGATAGTAATTGACTGAACCAGGACACAGATAATTAGAATAGACAGAGGATCAGGATGATAGTAATTGACTGAAACATGACACAGATAATTAGAATAGACAGAGGATCAGGATGATAGTAATTGACTGAAACAGGACATTGATAATTAGAATAGACAGAGGATCAGGATGACTGTAATTGACTGAAACAGGACATAGATAATTAGAATGGACAGAGGATCAGGATGATAGTAATTGACTGAAACAGGACATAGATAATTAGAATGGACAGAGGATCAGGATGATTTTAATTGACTGAAAAAGGACATAGATAATTAGAATAGACAGAGGATCAGGATGATCGTAATTGACTGAAACAGGACATAGATAATTAGAATGGACAGAGGATCAGGATGATAGTAATTGACTGAAACAGGACACAGATAATTAGAATGGACAGAGGATCAGGATGATAGTAATTGACTGAAACAGGACATAGATAATTTGAATAGACAGAGGATCAGGATGATAGTAATTGACTGAAACAGGACATAGATAATTAGAATAGACAGAGGATCAGGATGATAGTAATTGACTGAAACAGGACATGGATAATTAGAATAGGCAGAGGATCAGGATGATATTAATTGACTGAAAAAGGACATAGATAATTAGAATAGACAGAGGATCAGGATGATAGTAATTGACTGAAACAGGACATAGATAATTAGAATGGACAGAGGATCAGGATGATAGTAATTGACTGAAACAGGACATAGATAATTAGAATAGACAGAGGATCAGGATGATATTAAATGACTGAAAAAGGACATAGATAATTAGAATAGACAGAGGATCAGGATGATAGTAATTGACTGAAACAGGACATCGATAATTAGAATGGACAGAGGATCAGGATGATAGTAATTGACTGAAACAGGACATAGATAATTAGAATGGACAGAGGATCAGGATGATAGTAATTGACTGAAACAGGACATAGATAATTAGAATAGACAGAGGATCAGGATGATAGTAATTGACTGAAACAGGACATAGATAATTAGAATGGACAGAGGATCAGGATGATAGTAATTGACTGAAACAGGACACAGATAATTAGAATGGACAGAGGATCAGGATGATAGTAATTGACTGAAACAGGACATAGATAATTAGAATAGACAGAGGATCAGGATGATAGTAATTGACTGAAACAGGACACAGATAATTAGAATAGACAGAGGATCAGGATGATAGTAATTGACTGAAACTGGACATAGATAATTAGAATAGACACAGGATCAGGATGATATTAATTGACTGAAAAAGTGCATAGATAATTAGAATAGACAGAGGATCAGGATGATAGTAATTGACTGAAACAGGACATAGATAATTAGAATAGACAGAGGATCAGGATGATATTAATTGACTGAAAAAGGACATAGATCATTAGTATAGACAGAGGATCAGGATGATATTAATTGACTGAAAAAGGACATAGATAATTAGAATAGACAGAGGATCAGGATGATAGTAATTGACTGAAACAGGACACAGATAATTAGAATAGACAGAGGATCAGGATGATAGTAATTGACTGAAACAGGACATAGATAATTAGAATAGACAGAGGATCAGGATGATAGTAATTGACTGAAACAGGACATTGATAATTAGAATAGACAGAGGATCAGGATGATAGTAATTGTCTGAAACAGGACATAGATAATTAGAATGGACAGAGGATCAGGATGATAGTAATTGACTGAAACAGGACATAGATAATTAGAATAGACAGAGGATCAGGATGATAGTAATTGACTGAAAAAGGACATAGATAATTAGAATAGACAGAGGATCAGGATGATAGTAATTGACTGAAACAGGACATAGATAATTAGAATAGACAGAGGATCAGGATGATAGTAATTGACTGAAAAAGGACATAGATAATTAGAATGGACAGAGGATCAGGATGATAGTAATTGACTGAAACAGGACATAGATAATTAGAATGGACAGAGGATCAGGATGATAGTAATTGACTGAAACAGGACATAGATAATTAGAATAGACAGAGGATCAGGATGATAGTAATTGACTGAAGAAGGACATAGATAATTAGAATGGACAGAGGATCAGGATGATAGTAATTGACTGAAACAGGACATAGATAATTAGAATGGACAGAGGATCAGGATGATAGTAATTGACTGAAACAGGACATAGATAATTAGAATAGACAGAGGATCAGGATGATAGTAATTGACTGAAAAAGGACATAGATAATTAGAATGGACAGAGGATCAGGATGATAGTAATTGACTGAAACAGGACATAGATAATTAGAATGGACAGAGGATCAGGATGATTGTAATTGACTGAAACAGGACATAGATAATTAGAATAGACGGAGGATCAGGATGATAGTAATTGACTGAAAAAGGACATAGATAATTAGAATAGACAGAGGATCAGGATGATAGTAATTGACTGAAACAGGACACGGATAATTAGAATAGACAGAGGATCAGGATGATAGTAATTGACTGAAACAGGACATAGATAATTAGAATAGACAGAGGATCAGGATGATAGTAATTGACTGAAACAGGACATAGATAATTAGAATAGACAGAGGATCAGGATGATAGTAATTGACTGAAACATGACACAGATAATTAGAATAGACAGAGGATCAGGATGTTAGTAATTGACTGAAACAGGACATAGATAATTAGAATGGACAGAGGATCAGGATGATAGTAATTGACTGAAACAGGACATAGATAATTAGAATAGACAGAGGATCAGGATGATAGTAATTGACTGAAACAGGACATAGATAATTAGAATGGACAGAGGATCAGGATGATAGTAATTGACTGAAACATGACACAGATAATTAGAATAGACAGAGGATCAGGATGATAGTAATTGACTGAAACAGGTCATAGATAATTAGAATAGAGAGAGGATCAGGATGATAGTAATTGACTGAAACAGGTCATAGATAATTAGAATAGACAGAGGATCAGGATGATAGTAATTGACTGAAACAGGACATAGATAATCAGAATGGTCAGAGGATCAGGATGATAGTAATTGACTGAAACAGGACATAGATAATTAGAATAGACAGAGGTTCAGGATGATAGTAATTGACTGAAACAGGTCATAGATAATTAGAATAGACAGAGGATCAGGATGATAGTAATTGACTGAAACATGACACAGATAATTAGAATAGACAGAGGATCAGGATGATAGTAATTGACTGAAACAGGACATAGATAATCAGAATGGTCAGAGGATCAGGATGATAGTAATTGACTGAAACAGGACATAGATAATTAGAATAGACAGAGGTTCAGGATGATAGTAATTGACTGAAACAGGACATAGATAATTAGAATGGACAGAGGATCAGGATGATATTAATTGACTGAAAAAGGACATAGATAATTAGAATGGACAGAGGATCAGGATGATAGTAATTGACTGAAACAGGACATAGATAATTAGAATAGACAGAGGATCAGGATGATAGTAATTGACTGAAACAGGACATAGATAATTAGAATGTTCAGAGGATCAGGATGATAGTAATTGACTGAAACAGGACGTAGATAATTAGAATGTTCAGAGGATCAGGATGATAGTAATTGACTGAAACAGGACATAGATAATTAGAATAGACAGAGGATCAGGATGATAGTAATTGACTGAAACAGGACATTGATAATTAGAATAGACAGAGGATCAGGATGATAGTAATTGACTGAAACAGGACATAGATAATTAGAATGGACAGAGGATCAGGATGATAGTAATTGACTGAAACAGGACATAGATAATTAGAATAGACAGAGGATCAGGATGATATTAATTGACTGAAAAAGGACACAGATAATTAGAATGGACAGAGGATCAGGATGATAGTAATTGACTGAAACAGGACATAGATAATTAGAATGGACAGAGGATCAGGATGATAGTAATTGACTGAAACAGGACATAGATAATTAGAATGGACAGAGGATCAGGATGATAGTAATTGACTGAAAAAGGACATAGATAATTAGAATGGACAGAGGATCAGGATGATAGTAATTGACTGAAACAGGACATAGATAATTAGAATAGACAGAGGATCAGGATGATAGTAATTGACTGAAACAGGACATAGATAATTAGAATAGACAGAGGATCAGGATGATAGTAATTGACTGAAACAGGACATAGATAATTAGAATAGACAGAGGATCAGGATGATAGTAATTGACTGAAACAGGACATAGATAATTAGAATAGACAGAGGATCAGGATGATATTAATTGACTGAAAAAGGACATAGATAATTAGAATAGACAGAGGATCAGGATGATAATAATTGACTGAAAAAGGCCATAGATAATTAGAATGTTCAGAGGATCAGGATGATAGTAATTGACTGAAACAGGACATAGATAATTAGAATGGACAGAGGATCAGGATGATAGTAATTGACTGAAACAGGACATTGATAATTAGAATAGACAGATGATCAGGATGATAGTAATTGACTGAAAAAGGACATAGATAATTAGAATAGACAGAGGATCAGGATGATAGTAATTGACTGAAACAGGACATAGATAATTAGAATAGACAGAGGATGAGGATGATAGTAATTGACTGAAACAGGACATAGATAATTAGAATAGACAGAGTATCAGGATGATATTAATTGACTGAAAAAGGACATAGATAATTAGAATGGACAGAGGATCAGGATGATAGTAATTGACTGAAACAGGACATAGATAATTAGAATAGACAGAGGATCAGGATGATAGTAATTGACTGAAACAGGACATTGATAATTAGAACAGACAGAGGATCAGGATGATAGTAATTGACTGAAACAGGACATAGATAATTAGAATAGACAGAGGATCAGGATGATAGTAATTGACTGAAAAAGGACATAGATAATTAGAATGGACAGAGGATCAGGATGATAGTAATTGACTGAAACAGGACATTGATAATTAGAATAGACAGATGATCAGGATGATAGTAATTGACTGAAAAAGGACATAGATAATTAGAATAGACAGAGGATCAGGATGATAGTAATTGACTGAAACAGGAAATAGATAATTAGAATAGACAGAGGATCAGGATGATAGTAATTGACTGAAACAGGACATAGATAATTAGAATAGACAGAGGATCAGGATGATAGTAATTGACTGAAAAAGGACATAGATAATTAGAATAGACAGAGGATCAGGATGATAGTAATTGACTGAAACAGGACATAGATAATTAGAATAGACAGAGGATCAGGATGATAGTAATTGACTGAAACAGGACATAGATAATTAGAATAGACAGAGGATCAGGATGATAGTAATTGACTGAAACAGGACATAGATAATTAGAATAGACAGAGGATCAGGATGATAGTAATTGACTGAAACATGACACAGATAATTAGAATAGACAGAGGATCAGGATGATAGTAATTGACTGAAACAGGACATAGATAATTAGAATGGACAGAGGATCAGGATGATAGTAATTGACTGAAACAGGACATAGATAATTAGAATAGACAGAGGATCAGGATGATAGTAATTGACTGAAACAGGACATAGATAATTAGAATGTTCAGAGGATCAGGATGATAGTAATTGACTGAAACAGGACATAGATAATTAGAATGTTCAGAGGATCAGGATGATAGTAATTGACTGAAACAGGACATAGATATTTAGAATAGACAGAGGATCAGGATGATAGTAATTGACTGAAACAGGACATTGATAATTAGAATAGACAGAGGATCAGGATGATAGTAATTGACTGAAACAGGACATAGATAATTAGAATGGACAGAGGATCAGGATGATAGTAATTGACTGAAACAGGACATAGATAATTAGAATAGACAGAGGATCAGGATGATATTAATTGACTGAAAAAGGACACAGATAATTAGAATGGACAGAGGATCAGGATGATAGTAATTGACTGAAACAGGACATAGATAATTAGAATGGACAGAGGATCAGGATGATAGTAATTGACTGAAACAGGACATAGATAATTAGAATGGACAGAGGATCAGGATGATTGTAATTGACTGAAAAAGGACATAGATAATTCGAATGGACAGAGGATCAGGATGATAGTAATTGACTGAAACAGGACATAGATAATTAGAATAGACAGAGGATCAGGATGATAGTAATTGACTGAAACAGGACATAGATAATTAGAATAGACAGAGGATCAGGATGATAGTAATTGACTGAAACAGGACATAGATAATTAGAATAGACAGAGGATCAGGATGATAGTAATTGACTGAAACAGGACATAGATAATTAGAATAGACAGAGGATCAGGATGATATTAATTGACTGAAAAAGGACATAGATAATTAGAATAGACAGAGGATCAGGATGATAATAATTGACTGAAAAAGGCCATAGATAATTAGAATGTTCAGAGGATCAGGATGATAGTAATTGACTGAAACAGGACATAGATAATTAGAATGGACAGAGGATCAGGATGATAGTAATTGACTGAAACAGGACATTGATAATTAGAATAGACAGATGATCAGGATGATAGTAATTGACTGAAAAAGGACATAGATAATTAGAATAGACAGAGGATCAGGATGATAGTAATTGACTGAAACAGGACATAGATAATTAGAATAGACAGAGGATGAGGATGATAGTAATTGACTGAAACAGGACATAGATAATTAGAATAGACAGAGTATCAGGATGATATTAATTGACTGAAAAAGGACATAGATAATTAGAATGGACAGAGGATCAGGATGATAGTAATTGACTGAAACAGGACATAGATAATTAGAATAGACAGAGGATCAGGATGATAGTAATTGACTGAAACAGGACATTGATAATTAGAACAGACAGAGGATCAGGATGATAGTAATTGACTGAAACAGGACATAGATAATTAGAATAGACAGAGGATCAGGATGATAGTAATTGACTGAAAAAGGACATAGATAATTAGAATGGACAGAGGATCAGGATGATAGTAATTGACTGAAACAGGACATTGATAATTAGAATAGACAGATGATCAGGATGATAGTAATTGACTGAAAAAGGACATAGATAATTAGAATAGACAGAGGATCAGGATGATAGTAATTGACTGAAACAGGACATAGATAATTAGAATAGACAGAGGATCAGGATGATAGTAATTGACTGAAACAGGACATAGATAATTAGAATAGACAGAGGATCAGGATGATAGTAATTGACTGAAAAAGGACATAGATAATTAGAATAGACAGAGGATCAGGATGATAGTAATTGACTGAAACAGGACATAGATAATTAGAATAGACAGAGGATCAGGATGATAGTAATTGACTGAAACAGGACATAGATAATTAGAATAGACAGAGGATCAGGATGATAGTAATTGACTGAAACAGGACATAGATAATTAGAATAGACAGAGGATCAGGATGATAGTAATTGACTGAAACATGACACAGATAATTAGAATAGACAGAGGATCAGGATGATAGTAATTGACTGAAACAGGACATAGATAATTAGAATGGACAGAGGATCAGGATGATAGTAATTGACTGAAACAGGACATAGATAATTAGAATGGACAGAGGATCAGGATGATATTAATTGACTGAAAAAGGACACAGATAATTAGAATGGACAGAGGATCAGGATGATAGTAATTGACTGAAACAGGACATAGATAATTAGAATGGACAGAGGATCAGGATGATATTAATTGACTGAAAAAGGACACAGATAATTAGAATGGACAGAGGATCAGGATGATAGTAATTGACTGAAACAGGACATAGATAATTAGAATAGACAGAGGATCAGGATGATAGTAATTGACTGAAACAGGACATAGATAATTAGAATGGACAGAGGATCAGGATGATAGTAATTGACTGAAACATGACACAGATAATTAGAATAGACAGAGGATCAGGATGATAGTAATTGACTGAAACAGGTCATAGATAATTAGAATAGAGAGAGGATCAGGATGATAGTAATTGACTGAAACATGACACAGATAATTAGAATAGACAGAGGATCAGGATGATAGTAATTGACTGAAACAGGTCATAGATAATTAGAATAGACAGAGGATCAGGATGATAGTAATTGACTGAAACATGACACAGATAATTAGAATAGACAGAGGATCAGGATGATAGTAATTGACTGAAACAGGACATAGATAATCAGAATGGTCAGAGGATCAGGATGATAGTAATTGACTGAAACAGGACATAGATAATTAGAATAGACAGAGGTTCAGGATGATAGTAATTGACTGAAAAAGGACATAGATAATTAGAATGGACAGAGGATCAGGATGATATTAATTGACTGAAAAAGGACATAGATAATTAGAATGGACAGAGGATCAGGATGACAGTAATTGACTGAAACAGGACATAGATAATTAGAATAGACAGAGGATCAGGATGATAGTAATTGACTGAAACAGGACATAGATAATTAGAATGTTCAGAGGATCAGGATGATAGTAATTGACTGAAACAGGACATAGATAATTAGAATGTTCAGAGGATCAGGATGATAGTAATTGACTGAAACAGGACATAGATAATTAGAATAGACAGAGGATCAGGATGATAGTAATTGACTGAAACAGGACATTGATAATTAGAATAGACAGAGGATCAGGATGATAGTAATTGACTGAAACAGGACATAGATAATTAGAATGGACAGAGGATCAGGATGATAGTAATTGACTGAAACAGGACATAGATAATTAGAATAGACAGAGGATCAGGATGATATTAATTGAATGAAAAAGGACACAGATAATTAGAATGGACAGAGGATCAGGATGATAGTAATTGACTGAAACAGGACATAGATAATTAGAATGGACAGAGGATCAGGATGATAGTAATTGACTGAAACAGGACATAGATAATTAGAATGGACAGAGGATCAGGATGATAGTAATTGACTGAAACAGGACATAGATAATTAGAATAGACAGAGGATCAGGATGATAGTAATTGACTGAAACAGGACATAGATAATTAGAATGTTCAGAGGATCAGGATGATAGTAATTGACTGAAAAAGGACATAGATAATTAGAATGGACAGAGGATCAGGATGATAGTAATTGACTGAAACAGGACATAGATAATTAGAATAGACAGAGGATCAGGATGATAGTAATTGACTGAAACAGGACATAGATAATTAGAATAGACAGAGGATCAGGATGATAGTAATTGACTGAAACAGGACATAGATAATTAGAATAGACAGAGGATCAGGATGATAGTAATTGACTGAAACAGGACATAGATAATTAGAATAGACAGAGGATCAGGATGATATTAATTGACTGAAAAAGGACATAGATAATTAGAATAGACAGAGGATCAGGATGATAATAATTGACTGAAAAAGGCCATAGATAATTAGAATGTTCAGAGGATCAGGATGATAGTAATTGACTGAAACAGGACATAGATAATTAGAATGGACAGAGGATCAGGATGATAGTAATTGACTGAAACAGGACATTGATAATTAGAATAGACAGATGATCAGGATGATAGTAATTGACTGAAAAAGGACATAGATAATTAGAATAGACAGAGGATCAGGATGATAGTAATTGACTGAAACAGGACATAGATAATTAGAATAGACAGAGGATGAGGATGATAGTAATTGACTGAAACAGGACATAGATAATTAGAATAGACAGAGTATCAGGATGATATTAATTGACTGAAAAAGGACATAGATAATTAGAATGGACAGAGGATCAGGATGATAGTAATTGACTGAAACAGGACATAGATAATTAGAATAGACAGAGGATCAGGATGATAGTAATTGACTGAAACAGGACATTGATAATTAGAACAGACAGAGGATCAGGATGATAGTAATTGACTGAAACAGGACATAGATAATTAGAATAGACAGAGGATCAGGATGATAGTAATTGACTGAAAAAGGACATAGATAATTAGAATGGACAGAGGATCAGGATGATAGTAATTGACTGAAACAGGACATTGATAATTAGAATAGACAGATGATCAGGATGATAGTAATTGACTGAAAAAGGACATAGATAATTAGAATAGACAGAGGATCAGGATGATAGTAATTGACTGAAACAGGACATAGATAATTAGAATAGACAGAGGATCAGGATGATAGTAATTGACTGAAACAGGACATAGATAATTAGAATAGACAGAGGATCAGGATGATAGTAATTGACTGAAACAGGACATAGATAATTAGAACAGACAGAGGATCAGGATGATAGTAATTGACTGAAACAGGACATAGATAATTAGAATAGACAGAGGATCAGGATGATAGTAATTGACTGAAAAAGGACATAGATAATTAGAATGGACAGAGGATCAGGATGATAGTAATTGACTGAAACAGGACATTGATAATTAGAATAGACAGATGATCAGGATGATAGTAATTGACTGAAAAAGGACATAGATAATTAGAATAGACAGAGGATCAGGATGATAGTAATTGACTGAAACAGGACATTGATAATTAGAATGGACAAAGGATCAGGATGATAGTAATTGACTGAAAAAGGACACAGATAATTAGAATGGACAGAGGATCAGGATGATAGTAATTGACTGAAACAGGACATAGATAATTAGAATAGACAGAGGATCAGGATGATAGTAATTGACTGAAACAGGACATAGATAATTAGAATGGACAGAGGATCAGGATGATAGTAATTGACTGAAACAGGACATAGATAATTAGAATGGACAGAGGATCAGGATGATATTAATTGACTGAAACAGGACATAGATAATTAGAATAGACAGAGGATCAGGATGATAGTAATTGACTGAAACAGGACATAGATAATTAGAATGGACAGAGGATCAGGAAGATAGTAATTGACTGAAAAAGGACACAGATAATTAGAATAGACAGAGGATCAGGATGATAGTAATTGACTGAAACAGGACATTGATAATTAGAATAGACAGAGGATCAGGATGATATTAATTGACTGAAACAGGACATAGATAATTAGAATGGACAGAGGATCAGGATGACAGTAATTGACTGAAACAGGACATAGATAATTAGAATAGACAGAGGATCAGGATGATAGTAATTGACTGAAACAGGACATAGATAATTAGAATGTTCAGAGGATCAGGATGATAGTAATTGACTGAAACAGGACATAGATAATTAGAATAGACAGAGGATCAGGATGATAGTAATTGACTGAAACAGGACATTGATAATTAGAATAGACAGAGGATCAGGATGATATTAATTGACTGAAAAAGGACACAGATAATTAGAAAAGACAGAGGATCAGGATGATAGTAATTGACTGAAACAGGACATATATAATTAGAATAGACAGAGGATCAGGATGATAGTAATTGACTGAAACAGGACATAGATAATTAGAATGGACAGAGGATCAGGATGATAGTAATTGACTGAAACAGGACATAGATAATTAGAATGGACAGAGGATCAGGATGATAGTAATTGACTGAAACAGGACATAGATAATTAGAATAGACAGAGGATCAGGATGATAGTAATTGACTGAAACAGGACATAGATAATTAGAATGGACAGAGGATCAGGATGATAGTAATTGACTGAAACAGGACATAGATAATTAGAATGGACAGAGGATCAGGATGATAGTAATTGACTGAAACAGGACATAGATAATTAGAATGGACAGAGGATCAGGATGATAGTAATTGACTGAAACAGGACATAGATAATTAGAATAGACAGAGGATCAGGATGATAGTAATTGACTGAAACAGGACATAGATAATTAGAATAGACAGAGGATCAGGATGATAGTAATTGACTGAAACAGGACATAGATAATTAGAATAGACAGAGGATCAGGATGACAGTAATTGACTGAAACAGGACATAGATAATTAGAATAGACAGAGGATCAGGATGATAGAAATTGACTGAAACAGGACATAGATAATTGGAATGTTCAGAGGATCAGGATGATAGTAATTGACTGAAACAGGACATAGATAATTAGAATGGACAGAGGATCAGGATGATAGTAATTGACTGAAACAGGACATAGATAATTAGAATAGACAGAGGATCAGGATGATAGTAATTGACTGAAACATGACACAGATAATTAGAATAGACAGAGGATCAGGATGATAGTAATTGACTGAAACAGGACATAGATAATTAGAATAGACAGAGGATCAGGATGATAGTAATTGACTGAAACAGGACATAGATAATTAGAATGGACAGAGGATCAGGATGATAGTAATTGACTGAAACAGGACATAGATAATTAGAATAGAAAGAGGATCAGGATGATAGTAATTGACTGAAACAGGACATAGATAATTAGAATGGACAGAGGATCAGGATGATATTAATTGACTGAAACAGGACATAGATAATTAGAATAGACAGAGGATCAGGATGACAGTAATTGACTGAAACAGGACATAGATAATTAGAATAGACAGAGGATCAGGATGATAGTAATTGACTGAAACAGGACATAGACAATTAGAATGGACAGAGGATCAGGATGATAGTAATTGACTGAAACAGGACATAGATAATTAGAATGGACAAAGGATCAGGATGATAATAATTGACTGAAAAAGGACATAGATAATTAGAATGGACAGAGGATCAGGATGATAGTAATTGACTGAAACAGGACATAGATAATTAGAATAGACAGAGGATCAGGATGATGGTAATTGACTGAAACAGGACATAGATAATTAGAATAGACAGAGGATCAGGATGATAGTAATTGACTGAAACAGGACATAGCTAATTAGAATGGACAGAGGATCAGGATGATAGTAATTGACTGAAAAAGGACATAGATAATTAGAATGGACAGAGGATCAGGATGATAGTAATTGACTGAAACAGGACATAGATAATTAGAATGGACAGAGGATCAGGATGATAGTAATTGACTGAAACAGGACATAGATAATTAGAATGGACAGAGGATCAGGATGATAGTAATTGACTGAAATAGGACATAGATAAATAGAATGGACAGAGGATCAGGATGATAGTAATTGACTGAAACAGGACATAGATAATTAGAATAGACAGAGGATCAGGATGATAGTAATTGACTGTAACAGGACATAGATAATTAGAATGGACAGAGGATCAGGATGATCGTAATTGACTGAAACAGGACATAGATAATTAGAATAGACAGAGGATCAGGATGATAGTAATTGACTGAAACAGGACATAGATAATTAGAATAGACAGAGAATCAGGATGATAGTAATTGACTGAAACAGGACATAGATAATTAGAATGGACAGAGGATCAGGATGATAGTAATTGACTGAAACAGGACATAGATAATTAGAATGGACAGAGGATCAGGATGATATTAATTGACTGAAACAGGACATAGATAATTAGATTAGACAGAGGATCAGGATGATATTAATTGACTGAAACAGGACATAGATAATTAGAATAGACAGAGGATCAGGATGATAGTAATTGACTGAAACAGGACATAGATAATTAGAATGGGCAGAGGATCAGGATGATAGTAATTGACTGAAACAGGACATAGATAATTAGAATAGACAGAGGATCAGGATGATAGTAATTGACTGAAAAAGGACATAGATAAATAGAATGGACAGAGGATCAGGATGATAGTAATTGACTGAAACAGGACATAGATAATTAGAATAGACAGAGGATCAGGATGATAGTAATTGACTGAAACAGGACATAGATAATTAGAATGGACAGAGGATCAGGATGATAGTAATTGACTGAAACAGGACATAGATAATTAGAATAGACAGAGGATCAGGATGATAGTAATTGACTGAAACAGGACATAGATAATTAGAATAGACAGAGAATCAGGATGATAGTAATTGACTGAAACAGGACATAGATAATTAGAATGGACAGAGGATCAGGATGATATTAATTGACTGAAACAGGACATAGATAATTAGATTAGACAGAGGATCAGGATGATATTAATTGACTGAAACAGGACATAGATAATTAGAATAGACAGAGGATCAGGATGATAGTAATTGACTGAAACAGGACTTAGATAATTAGAATGGACAGAGGATCAGGATGTTAGTAATTGACTGAAACTGGACATAGATAATTAGAATAGACAGAGGATCAGGATGATAGTAATTGACTGAAACAGGACATAGATAATTAGAATAGACAGAGGATCAGGATCATAGTAATTGACTGAAACAGGACATAGATAATTAGAATGGACAGAGGATCAGGATGATAGTAATTGACTGAAACAGGACATAGATAATTAGAATAGACAGAGGATCAGGATGATATTAATTGACTGAAACAGGACATAGATAATTAGAATGGACAGAGGATCAGGATGATAGTAATTGACTGAAACAGGACATAGATAATTAGAATGGACAGAGGATCAGGATGATAGTAATTGACTGAAACAGGACATAGATAATTAGAATGGACAGAGGATCAGGATGCTAGTAATTGACTGAAACAGGACATAGATAATTAGAATGGACAGAGGATCAGGATGACAGTAATTGACTGAAACAGGACATAGATAATTAGAATAGACAGAGGATCAGGATGATAGTAATTGACTGAAACAGGACATAGATAATTAGAATGGACAGAGGATCAGGATGATATTAATTGTCAGAAACAGGACATTGATAATTAGAATAGACAGAGGATCAGGATGATAGTAATTGACTGAAACAGGACATAGATAATTAGAATAGAAAGAGGATCAGGATGATAGTAATTGACTGAAACAGGACATAGATAATTAGAATAGAAAGAGGATCAGGATGATATAAATTGACTGAAACAGGACATTGATAATTAGAATAGACAGAGGATCAGGATGATAGTAATTGACTGAAACAGGACACAGATAATTAGAATGGACAGAGGATCAGGATGATAGTAATTGACTGAAACAGGGCATAGATAATTAGAATAGACAGAGGATCAGGATGATATTAATTGACTGAAACAGGACATTGATAATTAGAATAGACAGAGGATCAGGATGATATTAATTGACTGAAACAGGACATTGATAATTAGAATAGACAGAGGATCAGGATGATAGTAATTGACTGAAACAGGACACAGATAATTAGAATGGACAGAGGATCAGGATGATAGTAATTGACTGAAACAGGGCATAGATAATTAGAATAGACAGAGGATCAGGATGATAGTAATTGACTGAAACAGGGCATAGATAATTAGAATAGACAGAGGATCAGGATGATAGTAATTGACTGAAACAGGACATAGATATTTAGAATAGACAGAGGATCAGGATGATAGTAATTGACTGAAACAGGACATAGATAATCAGAATGGACAGAGGATCAGGATGATAGTAATTGTCTGAAACAGGACATAGATAATTAGAATAGACAGAGGATCAGGATGATATTAATTGACTGAAACAGGACATAGATAATTAGAATAGAAAGAGGATCAGGATGATAGTAATTGACTGAAACAGGACATAGATAATTAGAATAGACAGAGGATCAGGATGATAGTAATTGACTGAAACAGGACATAGATAATTAGAATAGACAGAGGATCAGGATGATAGTAATTGACTGAAACAGGACATAGATAATTAGAATAGACAGAGGATCAGGATGATAGTAATTGACTGAAACAGGACATAGATAATTAGAATAGACAGAGGATCAGGATGATAGTAATTGACTGAAACAGGACATAGATAATTAGAATAGACAGAGGATCAGGATGATAGTAATTGACTGAAACAGGACATAGATAATTAGAATAGACAGAGGATCAGGATGATAGTAATTGACTGAAACAGGACATAGATAATTAGAATAGACAGAGGATCAGGATGATATTAATTGACTGAAACAGGACATAGATAATTAGAATAGAAAGAGGATCAGGATGACAGTAATTGACTGAAACAGGACATAGATAATTAGAATAGACAGAGGATCAGGATGATAGTAATTGACTGAAACAGGACATAGATAATTAGAATAGACAGAGGATCAGGATGATAGTAATTGACTGAAACAGGACATAGATAATTAGAATAGACAGAGGATCAGGATGATATTAATTGACTGAAACAGGACATAGATAATTAGAATGTTCAGAGGATCAGGATGATATTAATTGTCAGAAACAGGACATTGATAATTAGAATAGACAGAGGATCAGGATGATAGCAATTGACTGAAACAGGACATAGATAATTAGAATAGACAGAGGATCAGGATGATAGTAATTGACTGAAACAGGACATAGATAATTAGAATGGACAGAGGATCAGGATGATAGTAATTGACTGAAACAGGACATAGATAATTAGAATAGACAGAGGATCAGGATGATAGTAATTGACTGAAACAGGACATAGATAATTAGAATAGACAGAGGATCAGGATGATAGTAATTGACTGAAACAGGACATTGATAATTAGAATGGACAGAGGATCAGGATGATAGTAATTGACTGAAACAGGGCATAGATAATTAGAATAGACAGAGGATCAGGATGATAGTAATTGACTGAAACAGGGCATAGATAATTAGAATAGACAGAGGATCAGGATGATAGTAATTGACTGAAACAGGACATAGATATTTAGAATAGACAGAGGATCAGGATGATAGTAATTGACTGAAACAGGACATAGATAATCAGAATGGACAGAGGATCAGGATGATAGTAATTGTCTGAAACAGGACATAGATAATTAGAATAGACAGAGGATCAGGATGATATTAATTGACTGAAACAGGACATAGATAATTAGAATAGAAAGAGGATCAGGATGATAGTAATTGACTGAAACAGGACATAGATAATTAGAATAGACAGAGGATCAGGATGACAGTAATTGACTGAAACAGGACATAGATAATTAGAATAGACAGAGGATCAGGATGATAGAAATTGACTGAAACAGGACATAGATAATTAGAATGTTCAGAGGATCAGGATGATAGTAATTGACTGAAACAGGACATAGATAATTAGAATGGACAGAGGATCAGGATGATAGTAATTGACTGAAACAGGACATAGATAATTAGAATAGACAGAGGATCAGGATGATAGTAATTGACTGAAACATGACACAGATAATTAGAATAGACAGAGGATCAGGATGATAGTAATTGACTGAAACAGGACATAGATAATTAGAATAGACAGAGGATCAGGATGATAGTAATTGACTGAAACAGGACATAGATAATTAGAATGGACAGAGGATCAGGATGATAGTAATTGACTGAAACAGGACATAGATAATTAGAATAGACAGAGGATCAGGATGATAGTAATTGACTGAAACAGGACATAGATAATTAGAATGGACAGAGGATCAGGATGATATTAATTGACTGAAACAGGACATAGATAATTAGAATAGACAGAGGATCAGGATGACAGTAATTGACTGAAACAGGACATAGATAATTAGAATAGACAGAGGATCAGGATGATAGTAATTGACTGAAACAGGACATAGACAATTAGAATGGACAGAGGATCAGGATGATAGTAATTGACTGAAACAGGACATAGATAATTAGAATGGACAAAGGATCAGGATGATAGTAATTGACTGAAAAAGGACATAGATAATTAGAATGGACAGAGGATCAGGATGATAGTAATTGACTGAAACAGGACATAGATAATTAGAATAGACAGAGGATCAGGATGATGGTAATTGACTGAAACAGGACATAGATAATTAGAATAGACAGAGGATCAGGATGATAGTAATTGACTGAAACAGGACATAGCTAATTAGAATGGACAGAGGATCAGGATGATAGTAATTGACTGAAAAAGGACATAGATAATTAGAATGGACAGAGGATCAGGATGATAGTAATTGACTGAAACAGGACATAGATAATTAGAATGGACAGAGGATCAGGATGATAGTAATTGACTGAAACAGGACATAGATAATTAGAATGGACAGAGGATCAGGATGATAGTAATTGACTGAAAAAGGACATAGATAAATAGAATGGACAGAGGATCAGGATGATAGTAATTGACTGAAACAGGACATAGATAATTAGAATAGACAGAGGATCAGGATGATAGTAATTGACTGTAACAGGACATGGATAATTAGAATGGACAGAGGATCAGGATGATCGTAATTGACTGAAACAGGACATAGATAATTAGAATAGACAGAGGATCAGGATGATAGTAATTGACTGAAACAGGACATAGATAATTAGAATAGACAGAGAATCAGGATGATAGTAATTGACTGAAACAGGACATAGATAATTAGAATGGACAGAGGATCAGGATGATAGTAATTGACTGAAACAGGACATAGATAATTAGAATGGACAGAGGATCAGGATGATATTAATTGACTGAAACAGGACATAGATAATTAGATTAGACAGAGGATCAGGATGATATTAATTGACTGAAACAGGACATAGATAATTAGAATAGACAGAGGATCAGGATGATAGTAATTGACTGAAACAGGACATAGATAATTAGAATGGGCAGAGGATCAGGATGATAGTAATTGACTGAAACAGGACATAGATAATTAGAATAGACAGAGGATCAGGATGATAGTAATTGACTGAAAAAGGACATAGATAAATAGAATGGGCAGAGGATCAGGATGATAGTAATTGACTGAAACAGGACATAGATAATTAGAATAGACAGAGGATCAGGATGATAGTAATTGACTGAAACAGGACATAGATAATTAGAATGGACAGAGGATCAGGATGATAGTAATTGACTGAAACAGGACATAGATAATTAGAATAGACAGAGGATCAGGATGATAGTAATTGACTGAAACAGGACATAGATAATTAGAATTGACAGAGAATCAGGATGATAGTAATTGACTGAAACAGGACATAGATAATTAGAATGGACAGAGGATCAGGATGATATTAATTGACTGAAACAGGACACAGATAATTAGATTAGACAGAGGATCAGGATGATATTAATTGACTGAAACAGGACATAGATAATTAGAATAGACAGAGGATCAGGATGATAGTAATTGACTGAAACAGGACTTAGATAATTAGAATGGACAGAGGATCAGGATGATAGTAATTGACTGAAACTGGACATAGATAATTAGAATAGACAGAGGATCAGGATGATAGTAATTGACTGAAACAGGACATAGATAATTAGAATAGACAGAGGATCAGGATCATAGTAATTGACTGAAACAGGACATAGATAATTAGAATGGACAGAGGATCAGGATGATAGTAATTGACTGAAACAGGACATAGATAATTAGAATAGACAGAGGATCAGGATGATATTAATTGACTGAAACAGGACATAGATAATTAGAATGGACAGAGGATCAGGATGATAGTAATTGACTGAAACAGGACATAGATAATTAGAATGGACAGAGGATCAGGATGATAGTAATTGACTGAAACAGGACATAGATAATTAGAATGGACAGAGGATCAGGATGATAGTAATTGACTGAAACAGGACATAGATAATTAGAATGGACAGAGGATCAGGATGACAGTAATTGACTGAAACAGGACATAGATAATTAGAATAGACAGAGGATCAGGATGATAGTAATTGACTGAAACAGGACATAGATAATTAGAATGGACAGAGGATCAGGATGATATTAATTGTCAGAAACAGGACATTGATAATTAGAATAGACAGAGGATCAGGATGATAGTAATTGACTGAAACAGGACATAGATAATTAGAATAGAAAGAGGATCAGGATGATAGTAATTGACTGAAACAGGGCATAGATAATTAGAATAGAAAGAGGATCAGGATGATATAAATTGACTGAAACAGGACATTGATAATTAGAATAGACAGAGGATCAGGATGAAAGTAATTGACTGAAACAGGACACAGATAATTAGAATGGACAGAGGATCAGGATGATAGTAACTGACTGAAACAGGGCATAGATAATTAGAATAGACAGAGGATCAGGATGATATTAATTGACTGAAACAGGACATTGATAATTAGAATAGACAGAGGATCAGGATGATATTAATTGACTGAAACAGGACATTGATAATTAGAATAGACAGAGGATCAGGATGATAGTAATTGACTGAAACAGGACACAGATAATTAGAATGGACAGAGGATCAGGATGATAGTAATTGACTGAAACAGGGCACAGATAATTAGAATAGACAGAGGATCAGGATGATAGTAATTGACTGAAACAGGGCATAGATAATTAGAATAGACAGAGGATCAGGATGATAGTAATTGACTGAAACAGGACATAGATATTTAGAATAGACAGAGGATCAGGATGATAGTAATTGACTGAAACAGGACATAGATAATCAGAATGGACAGAGGATCAGGATGATAGTAATTGTCTGAAACAGGACATAGATAATTAGAATAGACAGAGGATCAGGATGATATTAATTGACTGAAACAGGACATAGATAATTAGAATAGAAAGAGGATCAGGATGATAGTAATTGACTGAAACAGGACATAGATAATTAGAATAGACAGAGGATCAGGATGATAGTAATTGACTGAAACAGGACATAGATAATTAGAATAGACAGAGGATCAGGATGATAGTAATTGACTGAAACAGGACATAGATAATTAGAATAGACAGAGGATCAGGATGATAGTAATTGACTGAAACAGGACATAGATAATTAGAATAGACAGAGGATCAGGATGATAGTAATTGACTGAAACAGGACATAGATAATTAGAATAGACAGAGGATCAGGATGATAGTAATTGACTGAAACAGGACATAGATAATTAGAATAGACAGAGGATCAGGATGATAGTAATTGACTGAAACAGGACATAGATAATTAGAATAGACAGAGGATCAGGATGATATTAATTGACTGAAACAGGACATAGATAATTAGAATAGAAAGAGGATCAGGATGACAGTAATTGACTGAAACAGGACATAGATAATTAGAATAGACAGAGGATCAGGATGATAGTAATTGACTGAAACAGGACATAGATAATTAGAATAGACAGAGGATCAGGATGATAGTAATTGACTGAAACAGGACATAGATAATTAGAATAGACAGAGGATCAGGATGATATTAATTGACTGAAACAGGACATAGATAATTAGAATGTTCAGAGGATCAGGATGATATTAATTGTCAGAAACAGGACATTGATAATTAGAATAGACAGAGTATCAGGATGATAGTAATTGACTGAAACAGGACATAGATAATTAGAATAGACAGAGGATCAGGATGATAGTAATTGACTGAAACAGGACATAGATAATTAGAATGGACAGAGGATCAGGATGATAGTAATTGACTGAAACAGGACATAGATAATTAGAATAGACAGAGGATCAGGATGATAGTAATTGACTGAAACAGGACATAGATAATTAGAATAGACAGAGGATCAGGATGATAGTAATTGACTGAAACAGGACATTGATAATTAGAATGGACAGAGGATCAGGATGATAGTAATTGACTGAAACAGGGCATAGATAATTAGAATAGACAGAGGATCAGGATGATAGTAATTGACTGAAACAGGGCATAGATAATTAGAATAGACAGAGGATCAGGATGATAGTAATTGACTGAAACAGGACATAGATATTTAGAATAGACAGAGTATCAGGATGATAGTAATTGACTGAAACAGGACATAGATAATCAGAATGGACAGAGGATAAGGATGATAGTAATTGTCTGAAACAGGACATAGATAATTAGAATAGACAGAGGATCAGGATGATATTAATTGACTGAAACAGGACATAGATAATTAGAATAGAAAGAGGATCAGGATGATAGTAATTGACTGAAACAGGACATAGATAATTAGAATAGACAGAGGATCAGGAAGTTAGTAATTGACTGAAACAGGACATAGATAATTAGAATAGACAGAGGATCAGGATGATAGTAATTGACTGAAACAGGACATAGATAATTAGAATAGACAGAGGATCAGGATGATAGTAATTGACTGAAACAGGACATAGATAATTAGAATAGACAGAGGATCAGGATGATAGTAATTGACTGAAACAGGACATAGATAATTAGAATAGACAGAGGATCAGGATGATAGTAATTGACTGAAACAGGACATAGATAATTAGAATAGACAGAGGATCAGGATGATAGTAATTGACTGAAACAGGACATAGATAATTAGAATAGACAGAGGATCAGGATGATATTAATTGACTGAAACAGGACATAGATAATTAGAATAGAAAGAGGATCAGGATGACAGTAATTGACTGAAACAGGACATAGATAATTAGAATAGACAGAGGATCAGGATGATAGTAATTGACTGAAACAGGACATAGATAATTAGAATAGACAGAGGATCAGGATGATAGTAATTGACTGAAACAGGACATAGATAATTAGAATAGACAGAGGATCAGGATGATATTAATTGACTGAAACAGGACGTAGATAATTAGAATGTTCAGAGGATCAGGATGATATTAATTGTCAGAAACAGGACATTGATAATTAGAATAGACAGAGGATCAGGATGATAGTAATTGACTGAAACAGGACATAGATAATTAGAATAGACAGAGGATCAGGATGATAGTAATTGACTGAAACAGGACATAGATAATTAGAATGGACAGAGGATCAGGATGATAGTAATTGACTGAAACAGGACATAGATAATTAGAATAGACAGAGGATCAGGATGATAGTAATTGACTGAAACAGGACATAGATAATTAGAATAGACAGAGGATCAGGATGATAGTAATTGACTGAAACAGGACATAGATAATTAGAATGGACAGAGGATCAGGATGATAGTAATTGACTGAAACAGGACATAGATAATTAGAATGGACAGAGGATCAGGATGATAGTAATTGACTGAAACAGGACATAGATAATTAGAATAGACAGAGGATCAGGATGATAGTAATTGACTGAAACAGGACATAGATAATTAGAATGGACAGAGGATCAGGATGATAGTAATTGACTGAAACAGGACATAGATAATTAGAATAGACAGAGGATCAGGATGATAGTAATTGACTGAAACAGGACATAGATAATTAGAATAGACAGAGGATCAGGATGATAGTAATTGACTGAAACAGGACATAGATAATTAGATTAGACAGAGGATCAGGATGATATTAATTGACTGAAAAAGGACACAGATAATTGGAATAGACAGAGGATCAGGATGATAGTAATTGACTGAAACAGGACATAGATAATTAGAATAGACAGAGGATCAGGATGATAGTAATTGACTGAAACAGGACATAGATAATTAGAATGGACAGAGGATAAGGATGATAGTAATTGACTGAAACAGGACATAGATAATTAGAATAGACAGAGGATCAGGATGATAGTAATTGACTGAAACAGGACATAGATAATTAGAATAGACAGAGGATCAGGATGATAGTAATTGACTGAAACAGGACATAGATAATTAGAATAGACAGAGGATCAGGATGATAGTAATTGACTGAAACAGGACATAGATAATTAGAATGATCAGAGGATCAGGATGATATTAATTGACTGAAACAGGACATAGATAATTAGAATGGACAGATGATCAGGATGATAGTAATTGACTGAAACAGGACATAGATAATTAGAATAGAAAGAGGATCAGGATGATAGTAATTGACTGAAACAGGACATAGATAATTAGAATGGACAGATGATCAGGATGATAGTAATTGACTGAAACAGGACATAGATAATTAGAATAGAAAGAGGATCAGGATGATAGTAATTGACTGAAACAGGACATAGATAATTAGAATGATCAGAGGATCAGGATGATAGTAATTGACTGAAACAGGACATAGATAATTAGAATAGACAGAGGATCAGGATGATAGTAATTGACTGAAACAGGACATAGATAATTAGAATAGAAAGAGGATCAGGATGATAGTAATTGACTGAAACAGGACATAGATAATTAGAATGATCAGAGGATCAGGATGATATTAATTGACTGAAACAGGACATAGATAATTAGAATAGACAGAGGATCAGGATGATAGTAATTGACTGAAACAGGACATAGATAATTAGAGAGGATAGAGGATCAGGATGATAGTAATTGACTGAAACAGGACATAGATAATTAGAATAGACAGAGGATCAGGATGATAGTAATTGACTGAAACAGGACATAGATAACTAGAATAGATAGAGGATCAGGATGATAGTAATTGACTGAAACAGGACATAGATAATTAGAATGGACAGAGGATCAGGATGATAGTAATTGACTGAAACAGGACATAGATAATTAGAATGGACAGAGGATCAGGATGATAGTAATTGACTGAAACAGGACATAGATAATTAGAATAGACAGAGGATCAGGATGATAGTAATTGACTGAAACAGGACATAGATAATTAGAATAGACAGAGGATCAGGATGATAGTAATTGACTGAAACAGGACATAGATAATTAGAATGGACAGAGGATCAGGATGATAGTAATTGACTGAAACAGGACATAGATAATTAGAATAGACAGAGGATCAGGATGATAGTAATTGACTGAAACAGGACATAGATAATTAGAATGGACAGAGGATCAGGATGATATTAATTGACTGAAAAAGTACACAGATAATTAGAATAGACAGAGGATCAGGATGACAGTAATTGACTGAAACAGGACGTAGATAATTAGAATGTTCAGAGGATCAGGATGATATTAATTGTCAGAAACAGGACATTGATAATTAGAATAGACAGAGGATCAGGATGATAGTAATTGACTGAAACAGGACATAGATAATTAGAATAGAAAGAGGATCAGGATGATAGTAATTGACTGAAACAGGACATAGATAATTAGAATAGACAGAGGATCAGGATGATAGTAATTGACTGAAACAGGACATAGATAATTAGAATGGACAGAGGATCAGGATGATAGTAATTGACTGAAACAGGACATAGATAATTAGAATAGACAGAGGATCAGGATGATAGTAATTGACTGAAACAGGACATAGATAATTAGAATAGACAGAGGATCAGGATGATAGTAATTGACTGAAACAGGACATAGATAATTAGAATGGACAGAGGATCAGGATGATAGTAATTGACTGAAACAGGACATAGATAATTAGAATGGACAGAGGATCAGGATGATAGTAATTGACTGAAACAGGACATAGATAATTAGAATAGACAGAGGATCAGGATGATAGTAATTGACTGAAACAGGACATAGATAATTAGAATGGACAGAGGATCAGGATGATAGTAATTGACTGAAACAGGACATAGATAATTAGAATAGACAGAGGATCAGGATGATAGTAATTGACTGAAACAGGACATAGATAATTAGAATAGACAGAGGATCAGGATGATAGTAATTGAATGAAACAGGACATAGATAATTAGATTAGACAGAGGATCAGGATGATATTAATTGACTGAAAAAGGACACAGATAATTAGAATAGACAGAGGATCAGGATGATAGTAATTGACTGAAACAGGACATAGATAATTAGAATAGACAGAGGATCAGGATGATAGTAATTGACTGAAACAGGACATAGATAATTAGAATGGACAGAGGATAAGGATGATAGTAATTGACTGAAACAAGACATAGATAATTAGAATAGACAGAGGATCAGGATGATAGTAATTGACTGAAACAGGACATAGATAATTAGAATAGACAGAGGATCAGGATGATAGTAATTGACTGAAACAGGACATAGATAATTAGAATAGACAGAGGATCAGGATGATAGTAATTGACTGAAACAGGACATAGATAATTAGAATGATCAGAGGATCAGGATGATATTAATTGACTGAAACAGGACATAGATAATTAGAATGGACAGATGATCAGGATGATAGTAATTGACTGAAACAGGACATAGATAATTAGAATAGAAAGAGGATCAGGATGATAGTAATTGACTGAAACAGGACATAGATAATTAGAATGATCAGAGGATCAGGATGATATTAATTGACTGAAACAGGACATAGATAATTAGAATGCACAGATGATCAGGATGATAGTAATTGACTGAAACAGGACATAGATAATTAGAATAGAAAGAGGATCAGGATGATAGTAATTGACTGAAACAGGACATAGATAATTAGAATGATCAGAGGATCAGGTTGATATTAATTGACTGAAACAGGACATAGATAATTAGAATGGACAGATGATTAGGATGATAGTAATTGACTGAAACAGGACATAGATAATTAGAATAGAAAGAGGATCAGGATGATAGTAATTGACTGAAACAGGACATAGATAATTAGAATGATCAGAGGATCAGGATGATAGTAATTGACTGAAACAGGACATAGATAATTAGAATAGACAGAGGATCAGGATGATAGTAATTGACTGAAACAGGACATAGATAATTAGAATAGAAAGAGGATCAGGATGATAGTAATTGACTGAAACAGGACATAGATAATTAGAATGATCAGAGGATCAGGATGATATTAATTGACTGAAACAGGACATAGATAATTAGAATAGACAGAGGATCAGGATGATAGTAATTGACTGAAACAGGACATAGATAATTAGAGAGGACAGAGGATCAGGATGATAGTAATTGACTGAAACAGGACATAGATAATTAGAATAGACAGAGGATCAGGATGATAGTAATTGACTGAAACAGGACATAGATAATTAGAATAGACAGAGGATCAGGATGATAGTAATTGACTGAAACAGGACATAGATAATTAGAATGGACAGAGGATCAGGATGATAGTAATTGACTGAAACAGGACATAGATAATTAGAATGGACAGAGGATCAGGATGATAGTAATTGACTGAAACAGGACATAGATAATTAGAATAGACAGAGGATCAGGATGATAGTAATTGACTGAAACAGGACATAGATAATTAGAATAGACAGAGGATCAGGATGATAGTAATTGACTGAAACAGGACATAGATAATTAGAATGGACAGAGGATCAGGATGATAGTAATTGACTGAAACAGGACATAGATAATTAGAATAGACAGAGGATCAGGATGATAGTAATTGACTGAAACAGGACATAGATAATTAGAATGGACAGAGGATCAGGATGATATTAATTGACTGAAAAAGGACACAGATAATTAGAATAGAAAGAGGATCAGGATGATAGTAATTGACTGAAACAGGACATAGATAATTAGAATAGACAGAGGATCAGGATGATAGTAATTAACTGAAACAGGACATAGATAATTAGAATAGACAGAGGATCAGGATGATAGTAATTGACTGAAACAGGACATAGATATTTAGAATGGACAGAGGATCAGGATGATAGTAAATGACTGAAACAGGACATAGATAATTAGAATAGAAAGAGGATCAGGATGATAGTAATTGACTGAAACAGGACATAGATAATTAGAATGATCAGAGGATCAGGATGATAGTAATTGACTGAAACAGGACATAGATAATTAGAATAGACAGAGGATCAGGATGATAGTAATTGACTGAAACAGGACATAGATAATAAGAATAGAAAGAGGATCAGGATGATAGTAATTGACTGAAACAGGACATAGATAATTAGAATGATCAGAGGATCAGGATGATATTAATTGACTGAAACAGGACATAGATAATTAGAGAGGACAGAGGATCAGGATGATAGTAATTGACTGAAACAGGACATAGATAATTAGAGAGGACAGAGGATCAGGATGATAGTAATTGACTGAAACAGGACATAGATAATTAGAATAGACAGAGGATCAGGATGATAGTAATTGACTGAAACAGGACATAGATAATTAGAATAGACAGAGGATCAGGATGATAGTAATTGACTGAAACAGGACATAGATAATTAGAATGGACAGAGGATCAGGATGATAGTAATTGACTGAAACAGGACATAGATAATTAGAATGGACAGAGGATCAGGATGATAGTAATTGACTGAAACAGGACATAGATAATTAGAATGGACAGAGGATCAGGATGATAGTAATTGACTGAAACAGGACATAGATAATTAGAATGGACAGAGGATCAGGATGATAGTAATTGACTGAAACAGGACATAGATAATTAGAATAGACAGAGGATCAGGATGATAGTAATTGACTGAAACAGGACATAGATAATTAGAATGGACAGAGGATCAGGATGATAGTAATTGACTGAAACAGGACATAGATAATTAGAATAGACAGAGGATCAGGATGATAGTAATTGACTGAAACAGGACATAGATAATTAGAATGGACAGACGATCAGGATGATATTAATTGACTGAAAAAGGACACAGATAATTAGAATAGAAAGAGGATCAGGATGATAGTAATTGACTGAAACAGGACATAGATAATTAGAATAGACAGAGGATCAGGATGATAGTAATTAACTGAAACAGGACATAGATAATTAGAATAGACAGAGGATCAGGATGATAGTAATTGACTGAAACAGGACATAGATATTTAGAATGGACAGAGGATCAGGATGATAGTAATTGACTGAAACAGGACATAGATAATTAGAATAGACAGAGGATCAGGATGATATTAATTGACTGAAAAAGGACACAGATAATTAGAATAGACAGAGGATCAGGATGATAGTAATTGACTGAAACAGGACATAGATAATTAGAATAGACAGAGGATCAGGATGATAGTAATTGACTGAAACAGGACATAGATAATTAGAATAGACAGAGGATCAGGATGATAGTAATTGACTGAAACAGGACATAGATAATTAGAATAGACAGAGGATTAGGATGATAGTAATTGACTGAAACAGGACATAGATAATTAGAATAGACAGAGGATCAGGATGGTAGTAATTGACTGAAACAGGACATAGATAATTAGAATAGAAAGAGGATCAGGATGATAGTAATTGACTGAAACAGGACATAGATAATTCGAATAGACAGAGGATCAGGATGAGAGTAATTGACTGAAACAGGACATAGATAATTAGAATGGACAGAGGATCAGGATGATAGTAATTGACTGAAACAGGACATAGATAATTAGAATAGACAGAGGATCAGGATGATAGTAATTGACTGAAACAGGACATAGATAATTAGAATAGAAAGAGGATCAGGATGATAGTAATTGACTGAAACAGGACATAGATAATTAGAATGTTCAGAGGATCAGGATGATAGTAATTGACTGAAGCAAGACATAGATAATTAGAATAGACAGAGGATCAGGATGATAGTAATTGACTGATACAGGACATAGATAATTAGAATAGACAGAGGATCAGGATGACAGTAATTGACTGAAACAGGACATAGATAATTAGAATGGACAGAGGATCAGGATGATATTAATTGACTGAAAAAGGACGCAGATAATTAGAATGGTCAGAGGATCAGGATGATAGTAATTGACTGAAACAGGACATAGATAATTAGAATAGACAGAGGATCAGGATGATAGTAATTGACTGAAAAAGGACACAGATAATTAGAATAGACAGAGGATCAGGATGATAGTAATTGACTGAAACAGGACATAGATAATTAGAATAGACAGAGGATCAGGATGATAGTAATTGACTGAAACAGGACATAGATAATTAGAATGGACAGAGGATCAGGATGATAGTAATTGACTGAAACAGGACATAGATAATTAGAATAGACAGAGGATCAGGATGATAGTAATTGACTGAAAAAGGACACAGATAATTAGAATAGACAGAGGATCAGGATGATAGTAATTGACTGAAACAGGACATAGATAATTAGAATAGACAGAGGATCAGGATGATAGTAATTGACTGAAACAGGACATAGATAATTAGAATAGACAGAGGATCAGGATGATATTAATTGACTGAAAAAGGGCACAGATAATTAGAATAGACAGAGGATCAGGATGATAGTAATTGACTGAAACAGGACATAGATAATTAGAATAGACAGAGGATCAGGATGATAGTAATTGACTGAAACAGGACATAGATAATTAGAATGGACAGAGGATCAGGATGATAGTAATTGACTGAAACAGGACATAGATAATTAGAATAGACAGAGGATCAGGATGATAGTAATTGACTGAAACAGGCCATAGATAATTAGAATAGAAAGAGGATCAGGACGATAGTAATTGACTGAAACAGGACATAGATAATTAGAATGGACAGAGGATCAGGATGATATTAATTGACTGAAACAGGACATAGATAATTAGAATGGACAGAGGATCAGGATGATAGTAATTGACTGAAACAGGATATAGATAATTAGAATAGACAGAGTATCAGGATGATAGTAATTGACTGAAACAGGACATAGATAATTAGAATAGACAGAGGATCAGGATGATATTAATTGACTGAAACAGGACATAGATAATTAGAATAGACAGAGGATCAGGATGATAGTAATTGACTGAAACAGGACATAGATAATTAGAATGTACAGAGGATCAGGATGATAGTAATTGACTGAAACAGGACATAGATAATTAGAATAGACAGAGGATCAGGATGACATTAAGTGACTGAAACAGGACATAGATAATTAGAATAGACAGAGGATCAGGATGATAGTAATTGACTGAAGCAGGACATAGATAATTAGAATGGACAGAGGATCAGGATGATAGTAATTGACTGAAACAGGACATAGATAATTAGAATGGACAGAGGATCAGGATGATAGTAATTGACTGAAACAGGACATAGATAATTAGAATAGACAGAGGATCAGGATGATAGTAATTGACTGAAACAGGACATAGATAATTAGAATAGACAGAGGATCAGGATGATAGTAATTGACTGAAACAGGACATAGATAATTATAATAGACAGAGGATCAGGATGACATTAAGTGACTGAAACAGGACATAGATAATTAGAATAGACAGAGGATCAGGATGATAGTAATTGACTGAAACAGGACATAGATAATTAGAATAGAAAGAGGATCAGGATGACATTAAGTGACTGAAACAGGACATAGATAATTAGAATGGACAGAGGATCAGGATGATAGTAATTGACTGAAACAGGACATAGATAATTAGAACAGAAAGAGGATCAGGATGATAGTAATTGACTGAAACAGGACATAGATAATTAGAATAGAAAGAGGATCAGGATGACATTAAGTGACTGAAACAGGACATAGATAATTAGAATAGACAGAGGATCAGGATGACATTAAGTGACTGAAACAGGACATAGATAATTAGAATAGACAGAGGATCAGGATGATAGTAATTGACTGAAACAGGACATAGATAATTAGAATAGAAAGAGGATCAGGATGATAGTAATTGACTGAAACAGGACATAGATAATTAGAATGGACAGAGGATCAGGATGATAGTAATTGACTGAAACAGGATATAGATAATTAGAATAGACAGAGGATCAGGATGATAGTAATTGACTGAAACAGGACATAGATAATTAGAATGGACAGAGGATCAGGATGATAGTAATTGACTGAAACAGGACATAGATAATTAGAATGGACAGAGGATCAGGATGATAGTAATTGACTGAAACAGGACATAGATAATTAGAATAGACAGAGGATCAGGATGATATTAATTGACTGAAACAGGACATAGATAATTAGAATAGACAGAGGATCAGGATGATAGTAATTGACTGAAACAGGACATAGATAATTAGAATAGACAGAGGATCAGGATGATAGTAATTGACTGAAACAGGACATAGATAATTAGAATAGACAGAGGATCAGGATGATAGTAATTGACTGAAACAGGACATAGATAATTAGAATAGACAGAGGATCAGGATGACATTAAGTGACTGAAACAGGACATAGATAATTAGAATAGACAGAGGATCAGGATGATAGTAATTGACTGAAACAGGACACAGATAATTAGAATAGACAGAGGATCAGGATGATAGTAATTGACTGAAACAGGACATAGATAATTAGAATAGACAGAGGATCAGGATGATAGTAATTGACTGAAACAGGACATAGATAATTAGAATGGACAGAGGATCAGGATGATAGTAATTGACTGAAACAGGACATAGATAATTAGAATAGACAGAGGATCAGGATGATAGTAATTGACTGAAACAGGACATAGTTAATTAGAATAGACAGAGGATCAGGATGATATTAATTGACTGAAAAAGGACATAGATAATTAGAATAGACAGAGGATCAGGATGATAGTAATTGACTGAAACAGGACATTGATAATTAGAATGTTCAGAGGATCAGGATGATAGTAATTGACTGAAACAGGGCATAAATAATTAGAATAGACAAAGGATCAGGATGATAGTAATTGACTGAAACAGGACATAGATAATTAGAATAGACAGAGGATCAGGATGATAGTAATTGACTGAAACAGGACATAGATAATTAGAATGGACAGAGGATCAGGATGACAGTAATTGACTGAAACAGGACATAGATAATTAGAATAGACAGAGGATCAGGATGATAGTAATTGACTGAAACAGGACATAGATAATTAGAATGGACAGAGGATCAGGATGATAGTAATTGACTGAAACAGGACATAGATAATTAGAATGGACAGAGGATCAGGATGATAGAAATTGACTGAAACAGTACATAGATAATTAGAATAGACAGAGAATCAGGATGATTGTAATTGACTGAAACAGGACATAGATAATTAGAATGGACAGAGGATCAGGATGATAGTAATTGACTGAAACAGGACATAGATAATTAGAATGGACAGAGGATCAGGATGATAGTAATTGACTGAAACAGGACATAGATAATTAGAATAGACAGAGGATCAGGATGATAGTAATTGACTGAAACAGGACATAGTTAATTAGAATAGACAGAGGATCAGGATGATATTAATTGACTGAAACAGGACATAGATAATTAGAATAGACAGAGGATCAGGATGATAGTAATTGACTGAAACAGGACATTGATAATTAGAATGTTCAGAGGATCAGGATGATAGTAATTGACTGAAACAGGACATAAATAATTAGAATAGACAGAGGATCAGGATGATAGTAATTGACTGAAACAGGACATAGATAATTAGAATAGACAGAGGATCAGGATGATAGTAATTGACTGAAACAGGACATAGATAATTAAAATGGACAGAGGATCAGGATGACAGTAATTGACTGAAACAGGACATAGATAATTAGAATAGACAGAGGATCAGGATGATAGTAATTGACTGAAACAGGACATAGATAATTAGAATGGACAGAGGATCAGGATGATAGTAATTGACTGAAACAGGACATAGATAATTAGAATGGACAGAGGATCAGGATGATAGTAATTGACTGAAACAGTACATAGATAATTAGAATAGACAGAGGATCAGGATGATTGTAATTGACTGAAACAGGACATAGATAATTAGAATGGACAGAGGATCAGGATGATAGTAATTGACTGAAACAGGACATAGATAATTAGAATGGACAGAGGATCAGGATGATAGTAATTGACTGAAACAGGACAGAGATAATTAGAATGATCAGAGGATCAGGATGATATTAATTGACTGAAACAGGACATAGATAATTAGAATAGACAGAGGATCAGGATGATAGTAATTGACTGAAACAGGACATAGATAATTAGAATAGACAGAGGATCAGGATGATAGTAATTGACTGAAACAGGACATAGATAATTAGAATAGACAGAGGATCAGGATGATAGTAATTGACTGAAACAGGACATAGATAATTAGAATGGACAGAGGATCAGGATGATAGTAATTGACTGAAACAGGACATAGATAATTAGAATAGACAGAGGATCAGGATGATAGTAATTGACTGAAACAGGACATAGTTAATTTGAATAGACAGAGGATCAGGATGATATTAATTGACTGAAACAGGACATAGATAATTAGAATAGACAGAGGATCAGGATGATAGTAATTGACTGAAACAGGACATAGATAATTAGAATGGACAGAGGATCAGGATGATAGTAATTGACTGAAACAGGACATAGATAATTAGAATAGACAGAGGATCAGGATGATAGTAATTGACTGAAACAGGACATAGATAATTAGAATAGACAGAGGGTCAGGATGATAGTAATTGACTGAAACAGGACATAGATAATTAGAATAGACAGGATCAGGATGATAGTAATTGACTGAAACAGGACATAGATAATTAGAATAGACAGAGGATCAGGATGATAGTAATTGACTGAAACAGGACATTGATAATTAGAATGTTCAGAGGATCAGGATGATAGTAATTGACTGAAACAGGACATAAATAATTAGAATAGACAGAGGATCAGGATGATAGTAATTGACTGAAACAGGACATTGATAATTAGAATAGACAGAGGATCAGGATGATAGTAATTGACTGAAACAGGACATAGATAATTAGAATGGACAGAGGATCAGGATGACAGTAATTGACTGAAACAGGACATAGATAATTAGAATAGACAGAGGATCAGGATGATAGTAATTGACTGAAACAGGACATAGATAATTAGAATGGACAGAGGATCAGGATGATAGTAATTGACTGAAACAGGACATAGATAATTAGAATGGACAGAGGATCAGGATGATAAAAATTGACTGAAACAGGACATAGATAATTAGAATAGACAGAGGATCAGGATGATAGTAATTGACTGAAACAGGACATAGATAATTAGAATGGACAGAGGATCAGGATGATAGTAATTGACTGAAACAGGACATAGATAATTAGAATGGACAGAGGATCAGGATGATAGTAATTGACTGAAACAGGACAGAGATAATTAGAATAGACAGAGGATCAGGATGATAGTAATTGACTGAAACAGGACATAGATAATTAGAATGGACAGAGGATCAGGATGATAAAAATTGACTGAAACAGGACATAGATAATTAGAATAGACAGAGGATCAGGATGATAGTAATTGACTGAAACAGGACAGAGATAATTAGAATGATCAGAGGATCAGGATGATATTAATTGACTGAAACAGGACATAGATAATTAGAATGGACAGAGGATCAGGATGATAGTAATTGACTGAAACAGGACATAGATAATTAGAATGGACAGAGGATCAGGATGATAGTAATTGACTGAAACAGGACATAGATAATTAGAATGGACAGAGGATCAGGATGATAGTAATTGACTGAAACAGTACATAGATAATTAGAATAGACAGAGGATCAGGATGATAGTAATTGACTGAAACAGGACATAGATAATTAGAATAGACAGAGGATCAGGATGATAGTAATTGACTGAAACAGGACATAGTTAATTAGAATAGACAGAGGATCAGGATGATATTAATTGACTGAAAAAGGACATAGATAATTAGAATAGACAGAGGATCAGGATGATAGTAATTGACTGAAACAGGACATTGATAATTAGAATGTTCAGAGGATCAGGATGATAGTAATTGACTGAAACAGGGCATAAATAATTAGAATAGACAAAGGATCAGGATGATAGTAATTGACTGAAACAGGACATAGATAATTAGAATAGACAGAGGATCAGGATGATAGTAATTGACTGAAACAGGACATAGATAATTAGAATGGACAGAGGATCAGGATGACAGTAATTGACTGAAACAGGACATAGATAATTAGAATAGACAGAGGATCAGGATGATAGTAATTGACTGAAACAGGACATAGATAATTAGAATGGACAGAGGATCAGGATGATAGTAATTGACTGAAACAGGACATAGATAATTAGAATGGACAGAGGATCAGGATGATAGAAATTGACTGAAACAGTACATAGATAATTAGAATAGACAGAGAATCAGGATGATTGTAATTGACTGAAACAGGACATAGATAATTAGAATGGACAGAGGATCAGGATGATAGTAATTGACTGCAACAGGACATAGATAATTAGAATGGACAGAGGATCAGGATGATAGTAATTGACTGAAACAGGACATAGATAATTAGAATAGACAGAGGATCAGGATGATAGTAATTGACTGAAACAGGACATAGTTAATTAGAATAGACAGAGGATCAGGATGATATTAATTGACTGAAACAGGACATAGATAATTAGAATAGACAGAGGATCAGGATGATAGTAATTGACTGAAACAGGACATTGATAATTAGAATGTTCAGAGGATCAGGATGATAGTAATTGACTGAAACAGGACATAAATAATTAGAATAGACAGAGGATCAGGATGATAGTAATTGACTGAAACAGGACATAGATAATTAGAATAGACAGAGGATCAGGATGATAGTAATTGACTGAAACAGGACATTGATAATTAGAATGGACAGAGGATCAGGATGATAGTAATTGACTGAAACAGGACATAGATAATTAAAATGGACAGAGGATCAGGGTGACAGTAATTGACTGAAACAGGACATAGATAATTAGAATAGACAGAGGATCAGGATGATAGTAATTGACTGAAACAGGACATAGATAATTAGAATGGACAGAGGATCAGGATGATAGTAATTGACTGAAACAGTACATAGATAATTAGAATAGACAGAGGATCAGGATGATTGTAATTGACTGAAACAGGACATAGATAATTAGAATGGACAGAGGATCAGGATGATAGTAATTGACTGAAACAGGACATAGATAATTAGAATGGACAGAGGATCAGGATGATAGTAATTGACTGAAACAGGACAGAGATAATTAGAATGATCAGAGGATCAGGATGATATTAATTGACTGAAACAGGACATAGATAATTAGAATAGACAGAGGATCAGGATGATAGTAATTGACTGAAACAGGACATAGATAATTAGAATAGACAGAGGATCAGGATGATAGTAATTGACTGAAACAGGACATAGATAATTAGAATAGACAGAGGATCAGGATGATAGTAATTGACTGAAACAGGACATAGATAAATAGAATGGACAGAGGATCAGGATGATAGTAATTGACTGAAACAGGACATAGATAATTAGAATAGACAGAGGATCAGGATGATAGTAATTGACTGAAACAGGACATAGTTAATTAGAATAGACAGAGGATCAGGATGATATTAATTGACTGAAACAGGACATAGATAATTAGAATAGACAGAGGATCAGGATGATAGTAATTGACTGAAACAGGACATAGATAATTAGAATGGACAGAGGATCAGGATGATAGTAATTGACTGAAACAGGACATAGATAATTAGAATAGACAGAGGATCAGGATGATAGTAATTGACTGAAACAGGACATAGATAATTAGAATAGACAGAGGGTCAGGATGATAGTAATTGACTGAAACAGGACATAGATAATTAGAATAGACAGAGGATCAGGATGATAGTAATTGACTGAAACAGGACATAGATAATTAGAATAGACAGAGGATCAGGATGATAGTAATTGACTGAAACAGGACATTGATAATTAGAATGTTCAGAGGATCAGGATGATAGTAATTGACTGAAACAGGACATAAATAATTAGAATAGACAGAGGATCAGGATGATAGTAATTGACTGAAACAGGACATTGATAATTAGAATAGACAGAGGATCAGGATGATAGTAATTGACTGAAACAGGACATAGATAATTAGAATGGACAGAGGATCAGGATGACAGTAATTGACTGAAACAGGACATAGATAATTAGAATAGACAGAGGATCAGGATGATAGTAATTGACTGAAACAGGACATAGATAATTAGAATGGACAGAGGATCAGGATGATAGTAATTGACTGAAACAGGACATAGATAATTAGAATGGACAGAGGATCAGGATGATAAAAATTGACTGAAACAGGACATAGATAATTAGAATAGACAGAGGATCAGGATGATAGTAATTGACTGAAACAGGACATAGATAATTAGAATGGACAGAGGATCAGGATGATAGTAATTGACTGAAACAGGACATAGATAATTAGAATGGACAGAGGATCAGGATGATAGTAATTGACTGAAACAGGACAGAGATAATTAGAATAGACAGAGGATCAGGATGATAGTAATTGACTGAAACAGGACATAGATAATTAGAATGGACAGAGGATCAGGATGATAAAAATTGACTGAAACAGGACATAGATAATTAGAATAGACAGAGGATCAGGATGATAGTAATTGACTGAAACAGGACAGAGATAATTAGAATGATCAGAGGATCAGGATGATATTAATTGACTGAAACAGGACATAGATAATTAGAATGGACAGAGGATCAGGATGATAGTAATTGACTGAAACAGGACATAGATAATTAGAATGGACAGAGGATCAGGATGATAGTAATTGACTGAAACAGGACATAGATAATTAGAATGGACAGAGGATCAGGATGATAGTAATTGACTGAAACAGTACATAGATAATTAGAATAGACAGAGGATCAGGATGATTGTAATTGACTGAAACAGGACATAGATAATTAGAATGGACAGAGGATCAGGATGATAGTAATTGACTGAAACAGGACATAGATAATTAGAATGGACAGAGGATCAGGATGATAGTAATTGACTGAAACAGGACAGAGATAATTAGAATGATCAGAGGATCAGGATGATATTAATTGACTGAAACAGGACATAGATAATTAGAATAGACAGAGGATCAGGATGATAGTAATTGACTGAAACAGGACATAGATAATTAGAATAGACAGAGGATCAGGATGATATTAATTGACTGAAACAGGACATAGATAATTAGAATAGACAGAGGATCAGGATGATAGTAATTGACTGAAACAGGACATAGATAATTAGAATGGACAGAGGATCAGGATGATAGTAATTGACTGAAACAGGACATAGATAATTAGAATAGACAGAGGATCAGGATGATAGTAATTGACTGAAACAGGACATAGTTAATTAGAATAGACAGAGGATCAGGATGATATTAATTGACTGAAACAGGACATAGATAATTAGAATAGACAGAGGATCAGGATGATAGTAATTGACTGAAACAGGACATTGATAATTAGAATGTTCAGAGGATCAGGATGATAGTAATTGACTGAAACAGGACATAAATAATTAGAATAGACAGAGGATCAGGATGATAGTAATTGACTGAAACAGGACATAGATAATTAGAATAGACAGAGGATCAGGATGATAGTAATTGACTGAAACAGGACATAGATAATTAAAATGGACAGAGGATCAGGATGACAGTAATTGACTGAAACAGGACATAGATAATTAGAATAGACAGAGGATCAGGATGATAGTAATTGACTGAAACAGGACATAGATAATTAGAATGGACAGAGGATCAGGATGATAGTAATTGACTGAAACAGGACATAGATAATTAGAATGGACAGAGGATCAGGATGATAGTAATTGACTGAAACAGTACATAGATAATTAGAATAGACAGAGGATCAGGATGATTGTAATTGACTGAAACAGGACATAGATAATTAGAATGGACAGAGGATCAGGATGATAGTAATTGACTGAAACAGGACATAGATAATTAGAATGGACAGAGGATCAGGATGATAGTAATTGACTGAAACAGGACAGAGATAATTAGAATGATCAGAGGATCAGGATGATATTAATTGACTGAAACAGGACATAGATAATTAGAATAGACAGAGGATCAGGATGATAGTAATTGACTGAAACAGGACATAGATAATTAGAATAGACAGAGGATCAGGATGATAGTAATTGACTGAAACAGGACATAGATAATTAGAATAGACAGAGGATCAGGATGATAGTAATTGACTGAAACAGGACATAGATAATTAGAATGGACAGAGGATCAGGATGATAGTAATTGACTGAAACAGGACATAGATAATTAGAATAGACAGAGGATCAGGATGATAGTAATTGACTGAAACAGGACATAGTTAATTAGAATAGACAGAGGATCAGGATGATATTAATTGACTGAAACAGGACATAGATAATTAGAATAGACAGAGGATCAGGATGATAGTAATTGACTGAAACAGGACATAGATAATTAGAATGGACAGAGGATCAGGATGATAGTAATTGACTGAAACAGGACATAGATAATTAGAATAGACAGAGCATCAGGATGATAGTAATTGACTGAAACAGGACATAGATAATTAGAATAGACAGAGGGTCAGGATGATAGTAATTGACTGAAACAGGACATAGATAATTAGAATAGACAGAGGATCAGGATGATAGTAATTGACTGAAACAGGACATAGATAATTAGAATAGACAGAGGATCAGGATGATAGTAATTGACTGAAACAGGACATTGATAATTAGAATGTTCAGAGGATCAGGATGATAGTAATTGACTGAAACAGGACATAAATAATTAGAATAGACAGAGGATCAGGATGATAGTAATTGACTGAAACAGGACATTGATAATTAGAATAGACAGAGGATCAGGATGATAGTAATTGACTGAAACAGGACATAGATAATTAGAATGGACAGAGGATCAGGATGACAGTAATTGACTGAAACAGGACATAGATAATTAGAATAGACAGAGGATCAGGATGATAGTAATTGACTGAAACAGGACATAGATAATTAGAATGGACAGAGGATCAGGATGATAGTAATTGAATGAAACAGGACATAGATAATTAGAATGGACAGAGGATCAGGATGATAAAAATTGACTGAAACAGGACATAGATAATTAGAATAGACAGAGGATCAGGATGATAGTAATTGACTGAAACAGGACATAGATAATTAGAATGGACAGAGGATCAGGATGATAGTAATTGACTGAAACAGGACATAGATAATTAGAATGGACAGAGGATCAGGATGATAGTAATTGACTGAAACAGGACAGAGATAATTAGAATAGACAGAGGATCAGGATGATAGTAATTGACTGAAACAGGACATAGATAATTAGAATGGACAGAGGATCAGGATGATAAAAATTGACTGAAACAGGACATAGATAATTAGAATAGACAGAGGATCAGGATGATAGTAATTGACTGAAACAGGACAGAGATAATTAGAATGATCAGAGGATCAGGATGATATTAATTGACTGAAACAGGACATAGATAATTAGAATGGACAGAGGATCAGGATGATAGTAATTGACTGAAACAGGACATAGATAATTAGAATGGACAGAGGATCAGGATGACAGTAATTGACTGAAACAGGACATAGATAATTAGAATAGACAGAGGATCAGGATGATAGTAATTGACTGAAACAGGACATAGATAATTAGAATGGACAGAGGATCAGGATGATAGTAATTGACTGAAACAGGACATAGATAATTAGAATGGACAGAGGATCAGGATGATAGTAATTGACTGAAACAGTACATAGATAATTAGAATAGACAGAGGATCAGGATGATTGTAATTGACTGAAACAGGACATAGATAATTAGAATGGACAGAGGATCAGGATGATAGTAATTGACTGAAACAGGACATAGATAATTAGAATGGACAGAGGATCAGGATGATAGTAATTGACTGAAACAGGACAGAGATAATTAGAATGATCAGAGGATCAGGATGATATTAATTGACTGAAACAGGACATAGATAATTAGAATAGACAGAGGATCAGGATGATAGTAATTGACTGAAACAGGACATAGATAATTAGAATAGACAGAGGATCAGGATGATAGTAATTGACTGAAACAGGACATAGATAATTAGAATAGACAGAGGATCAGGATGATAGTAATTGACTGAAACAGGACATAGATAATTAGAATGGACAGAGGATCAGGATGATAGTAATTGACTGAAACAGGACATAGATAATTAGAATAGACAGAGGATCAGGATGATAGTAATTGACTGAAACAGGACATAGTTAATTAGAATAGACAGAGGATCAGGATGATATTAATTGACTGAAACAGGACATAGATAATTAGAATAGACAGAGGATCAGGATGATAGTAATTGACTGAAACAGGACATAGATAATTAGAATGGACAGAGGATCAGGATGATAGTAATTGACTGAAACAGGACATAGATAATTAGAATAGACAGAGGATCAGGATGATAGTAATTGACTGAAACAGGACATAGATAATTAGAATAGACAGAGGGTCAGGATGATAGTAATTGACTGAAACAGGACATAGATAATTAGAATAGACAGAGGATCAGGATGATAGTAATTGACTGAAACAGGACATAGATAATTAGAATAGACAGAGGATCAGGATGATAGTAATTGACTGAAACAGGACATTGATAATTAGAATGTTCAGAGGATCAGGATGATAGTAATTGACTGAAACAGGACATAAATAATTAGAATAGACAGAGGATCAGGATGATAGTAATTGACTGAAACAGGACATTGATAATTAGAATAGACAGAGGATCAGGATGATAGTAATTGACTGAAACAGGACATAGATAATTAGAATGGACAGAGGATCAGGATGATAAAAATTGACTGAAACAGGACATAGATAATTAGAATAGACAGAGGATCAGGATGATAGTAATTGACTGAAACAGGACAGAGATAATTAGAATGATCAGAGGATCAGGATGATATTAATTGACTGAAACAGGACATAGATAATTAGAATGGACAGAGGATCAGGATGATAGTAATTGACTGAAACAGGACATAGATAATTAGAATGGACAGAGGATCAGGATGACAGTAATTGACTGAAACAGGACATAGATAATTAGAATAGACAGAGGATCAGGATGATAGTAATTGACTGAAACAGGACATAGATAATTAGAATGGACAGAGGATCAGGATGATAGTAATTGACTGAAACAGGACATAGATAATTAGAATAGACAGAGGATCAGGATGATAGTAATTGACTGAAACAGGACATAGTTAATTAGAATAGACAGAGGATCAGGATGATATTAATTGACTGAAACAGGACATAGATAATTAGAATAGACAGAGGATCAGGATGATAGTAATTGACTGAAACAGGACATAGATAATTAGAATGGACAGAAGATCAGGATGATAGTAATTGACTGAAACAGGACATAGATAATTAGAATAGACAGAGGATCAGGATGATAGTAATTGACTGAAACAGGACATAGTTAATTAGAATAGACAGAGGATCAGGATGATATTAATTGACTGAAACAGGACATAGATAATTAGAATAGACAAAGGATCAGGATCATAGTAATTGACTGAAACAGGACATTGATAATTAGAATGTTCAGAGGATCAGGATGATAGTAATTGACTGAAACAGGACATAAATAATTAGAATAGACAGAGGATCAGGATGATAGTAATTGACTGAAACAGGACATAGATAATTAGAATAGACAGAGGATCAGGATGATATTAATTGACTGAAACAGGACATAGATAATTAAAATGGACAGAGGATCAGGATGACAGTAATTGACTGAAACAGGACATAGATAATTAGAATAGACAGAGGATCAGGATGATAGTAATTGACTGAAACAGGACATAGATAATTAGAATGGACAGAGGATCAGGATGATAGTAATTGACTGAAACAGGACATAGATAATTAGAATGGACAGAGGATCAGGATGATAGTAATTGACTGAAACAGTACATAGATAATTAGAATAGACAGAGGATCAGGATGATTGTAATTGACTGAAACAGGACATAGATAATTAGAATGGACAGAGGATCAGGATGATAGTAATTGACTGAAACAGGACATAGATAATTAGAATGGACAGAGGATCAGGATGATAGTAATTGACTGAAACAGGACAGAGATAATTAGAATGATCAGAGGATCAGGATGATATTAATTGACTGAAACAGGACATAGATAATTAGAATAGACAGAGGATCAGGATGATAGTAATTGACTGAAACAGGACATAGATAATTAGAATAGACAGAGGATCAGGATGATAGTAATTGACTGAAACAGGACATAGATAATTAGAATAGACAGAGGATCAGGATGATAGTAATTGACTGAAACAGGACATAGATAATTAGAATGGACAGAGGATCAGGATGATAGTAATTGACTGAAACAGGACATAGATAATTAGAATAGACAGAGGATCAGGATGATAGTAATTGACTGAAACAGGACATAGTTAATTAGAATAGACAGAGGATCAGGATGATAGTAATTGACTGAAACAGGACATAGATAATTAGAATGGACAGAGGATCAGGATGATAGTAATTGACTGAAACAGGACATAGATAATTAGAATAGACAGAGCATCAGGATGATAGTAATTGACTGAAACAGGACATAGATAATTAGAATAGACAGAGGGTCAGGATGATAGTAATTGACTGAAACAGGACATAGATAATTAGAATAGACAGAGGATCAGGATGATAGTAATTGACTGAAACAGGACATTGATAATTAGAATGTTCAGAGGATCAGGATGATAGTAATTGACTGAAACAGGACATAAATAATTAGAATAGACAGAGGATCAGGATGATAGTAATTGACTGAAACAGGACATTGATAATTAGAATAGACAGAGGATCAGGATGATAGTAATTGACTGAAACAGGACATAGATAATTAGAATGGACAGAGGATCAGGATGACAGTAATTGACTGAAACAGGACATAGATAATTAGAATAGACAGAGGATCAGGATGATAGTAATTGACTGAAACAGGACATAGATAATTAGAATGGACAGAGGATCAGGATGATAGTAATTGACTGAAACAGGACATAGATAATTAGAATGGACAGAGGATCAGGATGATAAAAATTGACTGAAACAGGACATAGATAATTAGAATAGACAGAGGATCAGGATGATAGTAATTGACTGAAACAGGACATAGATAATTAGAATGGACAGAGGATCAGGATGATAGTAATTGACTGAAACAGGACATGGATAATTAGAATGGACAGAGGATCAGGATGATAGTAATTGACTGAAACAGGACATAGATAATTAGAATAGACAGAGGATCAGGATGATAGTAATTGACTGAAACAGGACATAGATAATTAGAATGGACAGAGGATCAGGATGATAAAAATTGACTGAAACAGGACATAGATAATTAGAATAGACAGAGGATCAGGATGATAGTAATTGACTGAAAGAGGACAGAGATAATTAGAATGATCAGAGGATCAGGATGATATTAATTGACTGAAACAGGACATAGATAATTAGAATGGACAGAGGATCAGGATGATAGTAATTGACTGAAACAGGACATAGATAATTAGAATGGACAGAGGATCAGGATGACAGTAATTGACTGAAACAGGACATAGATAATTAGAATAGACAGAGGATCAGGATGATAGTAATTGACTGAAACAGGACATAGATAATTAGAATGGACAGAGGATCAGGATGATAGTAATTGACTGAAACAGGACATAGATAATTAGAATGGACAGAGGATCAGGATGATAGTAATTGACTGAAACAGTACATAGATAATTAGAATAGACAGAGGATCAGGATGATTGTAATTGACTGAAACAGGACATAGATAATTAGAATGGACAGAGGATCAGGATGATAGTAATTGACTGAAACAGGACATAGATAATTAGAATGGACAGAGGATCAGGATGATAGTAATTGACTGAAACAGGACAGAGATAATTAGAATGATCAGAGGATCAGGATGATATTAATTGACTGAAACAGGACATAGATAATTAGAATAGACAGAGGATCAGGATGATAGTAATTGACTGAAACAGGACATAGATAATTAGAATAGACAGAGGATCAGGATGATAGTAATTGACTGAAACAGGACATAGATAATTAGAATAGACAGAGGATCAGGATGATAGTAATTGACTGAAACAGGACATTGATAATTAGAATAGACAGAGGATCAGGATGATAGTAATTGACTGAAACAGGACATAGATAATTAGAATGGACAGAGGATCAGGATGACAGTAATTGACTGAAACAGGACATAGATAATTAGAATAGACAGAGGATCAGGATGATAGTAATTGACTGAAACAGGACATAGATAATTAGAATGGACAGAGGATCAGGATGATAGTAATTGACTGAAACAGGACATAGATAATTAGAATGGACAGAGGATCAGGATGATAAAAATTGACTGAAACAGGACATAGATAATTAGAATAGACAGAGGATCAGGATGATAGTAATTGACTGAAACAGGACATAGAAAATTAGAATGGACAGAGGATCAGGATGATAGTAATTGACTGAAACAGGACATAGATAATTAGAATGGACAGAGGATCAGGATGATAGTAATTGACTGAAACAGGACAGAGATAATTAGAATAGACAGAGGATCAGGATGATAGTAATTGACTGAAACAGGACATAGATAATTAGAATGGACAGAGGATCAGGATGATAAAAATTGACTGAAACAGGACATAGATAATTAGAATAGACAGAGGATCAGGATGATAGTAATTGACTGAAAGAGGACAGAGATAATTAGAATGATCAGAGGATCAGGATGATATTAATTGACTGAAACAGGACATAGATAATTAGAATGGACAGAGGATCAGGATGATAGTAATTGACTGAAACAGGACATAGATAATTAGAATGGACAGAGGATCAGGATGACAGTAATTGACTGAAACAGGACATAGATAATTAGAATAGACAGAGGATCAGGATGATAGTAATTGACTGAAACAGGACATAGATAATTAGAATGGACAGAGGATCAGGATGATAGTAATTGACTGAAACAGGACATAGATAATTAGAATGGACAGAGGATCAGGATGATAGTAATTGACTGAAACAGTACATAGATAATTAGAATAGACAGAGGATCAGGATGATTGTAATTGACTGAAACAGGACATAGATAATTAGAATGGACAGAGGATCAGGATGATAGTAATTGACTGAAACAGGACATAGATAATTAGAATGGACAGAGGATCAGGATGATAGTAATTGACTGAAACAGGACAGAGATAATTAGAATGATCAGAGGATCAGGATGATATTAATTGACTGAAACAGGACATAGATAATTAGAATAGACAGAGGATCAGGATGATAGTAATTGACTGAAACAGGACATAGATAATTAGAATAGACAGAGGATCAGGATGATAGTAATTGACTGAAACAGGACATAGATAATTAGAATAGACAGAGGATCAGGATGATAGTAATTGACTGAAACAGGACATAGATAATTAGAATGGACAGAGGATCAGGATGATAGTAATTGACTGAAACAGGACATAGATAATTAGAATAGACAGAGGATCAGGATGATAGTAATTGACTGAAACAGGACATAGTTAATTAGAATAGACAGAGGATCAGGATGATATTAATTGACTGAAACAGGACATAGATAATTAGAATAGACAGAGGATCAGGATGATAGTAATTGACTGAAACAGGACATAGATAATTAGAATGGACAGAGGATCAGGATGATAGTAATTGACTGAAACAGGACATAGATAATTAGAATAGACAGAGGATCAGGATGATAGTAATTGACTGAAACAGGACATAGATAATTAGAATAGACAGAGGGTCAGGATGATAGTAATTGACTGAAACAGGACATAGATAATTAGAATAGACAGAGGATCAGGATGATAGTAATTGACTGAAACAGGACATAGATAATTAGAATAGACAGAGGATCAGGATGATAGTAATTGACTGAAACAGGACATTGATAATTAGAATGTTCAGAGGATCAGGATGATAGTAATTGACTGACACAGGACATAAATAATTAGAATAGACAGAGGATCAGGATGATAGTAATTGACTGAAACAGGACATTGATAATTAGAATAGACAGAGGATCAGGATGATAGTAATTGACTGAAACAGGACATAGATAATTAGAATGGACAGAGGATCAGGATGATAAAAATTGACTGAAACAGGACATAGATAATTAGAATAGACAGAGGATCAGGATGATAGTAATTGACTGAAACAGGACAGAGATAATTAGAATGATCAGAGGATCAGGATGATATTAATTGACTGAAACAGGACATAGATAATTAGAATGGACAGAGGATCAGGATGATAGTAATTGACTGAAACAGGACATAGATAATTAGAATGGACAGAGGATCAGGATGACAGTAATTGACTGAAACAGGACATAGATAATTAGAATAGACAGAGGATCAGGATGATAGTAATTGACTGAAACAGGACATAGATAATTAGAATGGACAGAGGATCAGGATGATAGTAATTGACTGAAACAGGACATAGATAATTAGAATGGACAGAGGATCAGGATGATAGTAATTGACTGAAACAGTACATAGATAATTAGAATAGACAGAGGATCAGGATGATTGTAATTGACTGAAACAGGACATAGATAATTAGAATGGACAGAGGATCAGGATGATAGTAATTGACTGAAACAGGACATAGATAATTAGAATGGACAGAGGATCAGGATGATAGTAATTGACTGAAACAGGACAGAGATAATTAGAATGATCAGAGGATCAGGATGATATTAATTGACTGAAACAGGACATAGATAATTAGAATAGACAGAGGATCAGGATGATAGTAATTGACTGAAACAGGACATAGATAATTAGAATAGACAGAGGATCAGGATGATAGTAATTGACTGAAACAGGACATAGATAATTAGAATAGACAGAGGATCAGGATGATAGTAATTGACTGAAACAGGACATAGATAATTAGAATGGACAGAGGATCAGGATGATAGTAATTGACTGAAACAGGACATAGATAATTAGAATAGACAGAGGATCAGGATGATAGTAATTGACTGAAACAGGACATAGTTAATTAGAATAGACAGAGGATCAGGATGATATTAATTGACTGAAACAGGACATAGATAATTAGAATAGACAGAGGATCAGGATGATAGTAATTGACTGAAACAGGACATAGATAATTAGAATGGACAGAGGATCAGGATGATAGTAATTGACTGAAACAGGACATAGATAATTAGAATAGACAGAGGATCAGGATGATAGTAATTGACTGAAACAGGACATAGATAATTAGAATAGACAGAGGGTCAGGATGATAGTAATTGACTGAAACAGGACATAGATAATTAGAATAGACAGAGGATCAGGATGATAGTAATTGACTGAAACAGGACATAGATAATGAGAATAGACAGAGGATCAGGATGATAGTAATTGACTGAAACAGGACATTGATAATTAGAATGTTCAGAGGATCAGGATGATAGTAATTGACTGAAACAGGACATAAATAATTAGAATAGACAGAGGATCAGGATGATAGTAATTGACTGAAACAGGACATTGATAATTAGAATAGACAGAGGATCAGGATGATAGTAATTGACTGAAACAGGACATAGATAATTAGAATGGACAGAGGATCAGGATGACAGTAATTGACTGAAACAGGACATAGATAATTAGAATAGACAGAGGATCAGGATGATAGTAATTGACTGAAACAGGACATAGATAATTAGAATGGACAGAGGATCAGGATGATAGTAATTGACTGAAACAGGACATAGATAATTAGAATGGACAGAGGATCAGGATGATAAAAATTGACTGAAACAGGACATAGATAATTAGAATAGACAGAGGATCAGGATGATAGTAATTGACTGAAACAGGACATAGATAATTAGAATGGACAGAGGATCAGGATGATAGTAATTGACTGAAACAGGACATAGATAATTAGAATGGACAGAGGATCAGGATGATAGTAATTGACTGAAACAGGACAGAGATAATTAGAATAGACAGAGGATCAGGATGATAGTAATTGACTGAAACAGGACATAGATAATTAGAATGGACAGAGGATCAGGATGATAAAAATTGACTGAAACAGGACATAGATAATTAGAATAGACAGAGGATCAGGATGATAGTAATTGACTGAAACAGGACAGAGATAATTAGAATGATCAGAGGATCAGGATGATATTAATTGACTGAAACAGGACATAGATAATTAGAATGGACAGAGGATCAGGATGATAGTAATTGACTGAAACAGGACATAGATAATTAGAATGGACAGAGGATCAGGATGATAGTAATTGACTGAAACAGGACATAGATAATTAGAATGGACAGAGGATCAGGATGATATTAATTGACTGAAACAGGACATAGATAATTAGAATGGACAGAGGATCAGGATGATAGTAATTGACTGAAACAGGACATAGATAATTAGAATGGACAGAGGATCAGGATGATAGTAATTGACTGAAACAGGACATAGATAATTAGAATAGACAGAGGATCAGGATGATAGTAATTGACTGAAACAGGACATAGATAATTAGAATGATCAGAGGATCAGGATGATATTAATTGACTGAAACAGGACATAGATAATTAGAATGGACAAAGGATCAGGATGATAGTAATTGACTGAAACAGGACATAGATAATTAGAATGTTCAGAGGATCAGGATGATATTAATTGACTGAAACAGGACATAGATAATTAGAATGGACAGAGGATCAGGATGATAGTAATTGACTGAAACAGGACATAGATAATTAGAATAGACAGAGGATCAGGATGATAGTAATTGACTGAAACAGGACATAGATAATTAGAATAGACAGAGGATCAGGATGATAGTAATTGACTGAAACAGGACATAGATAATTAGAGAGGACAGAGGATCAGGATGATAGTAATTGACTGAAACAGGACATAGATAATTAGAATAGACAGAGGATCAGGATGATAGTAATTGACTGAAACAGGACATAGATAATTAGAGAGGACAGAGGATCAGGATGATAGTAATTGACTGAAACAGGACATAGATAATTAGAATAGACAGAGGATCAGGATGATAGTAATTGACTGAAACAGGACATAAATAATTAGAATAGACAGAGGATCAGGATGATAGTAATTGACTGAAACAGGACATAGATAATTAGAGAGGACAGAGGATCAGGATGATAGTAATTGACTGAAACAGGACATAGATAATTAGAATAGTCAGAGGATCAGGATGATAGTAATTGACTGAAACAGCACAGAGATAATTAGAATGGACAGAGGATCAGGATGATAGTAATTGACTGAAACAGGACATAGATAATTAGAATAGACAGAGGATCAGGATGATAGTGATTGACTGAAACAGGACATAGATAATTAGAATAGACAGAGGATCAGGATGATAGTAATTGACTGAAACAGGACATAGATAATTAGAGAGGACAGAGGATCAGGATGATAGTAATTGACTGAAACAGGACATAGATAATTAGAATAGACAGAGGATCAGGATGATAGTAATTGACTGAAACAGCACATAGATAATTAGAATGGACAGAGGATCAGGATGATAGTAATTGACTGAAACAGGGCATAGATAATTAGAATAGTCAGAGGATCAGGATGATAGTAATTGACTGAAACAGGGCATAGATAATTAGAATGGACAGAGGATCAGGATGATAGTAATTGACTGAAACAGGGCATAGATAATTAGAATAGACAGAGGATGAGGATGATAGTAATTGACTGAAACCGGACATAGATAATTAGAATAGACAGAGGATCAGGATGATATTAATTGACTGAAACAGGACATAGATAATTAGAATAGACAGAGGATCAGGATGATAGTAATTGACTGAAACAGGTCATTGATAATTAGAATAGACAGAGGATCAGGATGATAGTAATTGACTGAAACAGGACATAGATAATTAGAATAGACAGAGGATCAGGATGATAGTAATTGACTTAAACAGGACACAGATAATTAGAATAGACAGAGGATCAGGATGATAGTAATTGACTGAAACAGGACATAGATAATTAGAATGGACAGAGGATCAGGATGATAGTAATTGACTGAAACAGGACATGATAATTAGAATAGACAGAGGATCAGGATGATAGTAATTGACTGAAACAGGACATAGATAATTAGAATGGACAGAGGATCAGGATGATAGTAATTGACTGAAACAGGACATTGATAATTAGAATGGACAGAGGATCAGGATGATAGTAATTGACTGAAACAGGACATAGATAATTAGAATGTTCAGAGGATCAGGATGATAGTAATTGACTGAAACAGGACATAGATAATTCGAATGATCAGCGGATCAGGATGATAGTAATTGACTGAAACAGGACATTGATAATTAGAATGGACAGTGGATCAGGATGATAGTAATTGACTGAAACAGGACATAGATAATTAGAATAGACAGAGGGTCAGGATGATATTAATTGACTGAAACAGGACATAGATAATTAGAATGGACAGAGGATCAGGATGATAGTAATTGACTGAAACAGGACATAGAGAATTAGAATGTTCAGAGGATCAGGATGATAGTAATTGACTGAAACAGGACATAGATAATTAGAATGGACAGAGTATCAGGATAATAGTAATTGACTGAAACAGGACATAGATAATTAGAATGGACAGAGGATCAGGATGATAGTAATTGACTGAAACAGGACATAGATAATTAGAATAGACAGAGGATCAGGATGATAGTAATTGACTGAAACAGGACATAGATAATTAGAATGGACAGAGGATCAGGATAATAGTAATTGACTGAAACAGGACATAGATAATTAGAATGGACAGAGGATCAGGATGATAGTAATTGACTGAAACAGGACATAGATAATTAGAATGTTCAGAGGATCAGGATGATAGTAATTGACTGAAACAGGACATAGATAATTAGAATGGACAGAGGATCAGGATAATAGTAATTGACTGAAACAGGACATAGATAATTAGAATGGACAGAGGATCAGGATAATAGTAATTGACTGAAACAGGACATTGATAATTAGAATGGACAGAGGATCAGGATGATAGTAATTGACTGAAACAGGTCATAGATAATTAGAATGTTCAGAGGATCAGGATGATAGTAATTGACTGAAACAGGACATAGATAATTAGAATAGACAGAGGATCAGGATGATAGTAATTGACTGAAACAGGACATAGATAATTAGAATAGACAGAGGATCAGGATGATAGTAATTGACTGAAACAGGACATAGATAATTAGAATGGACAGAGGATCAGGATGATAGTAATTGACTGAAACAGGACATAGATAATTAGAATGATCAGAGGATCAGGATGATAGTAATTGACTGAAACAAGACATAGATAATTAGAATAGACAGAGGATCAGGATGATAGTAATTGACTGAAACAGGACATAGATAATTAGAATGGACAGAGGATCAGGATGATATTAATTGACTGAAACAGGACATAGATAATTAGAATGGACAAAGGATCAGGATGATAGTAATTGACTGAAACAGGACATAGATAATTAGAATGTTCAGAGGATCAGGATGATATTAATTGACTGAAACAGGACATAGATAATTAGAATGGACAGAGGATCAGGATGATAGTAATTGACTGAAACAGGACATAGATAATTAGAATAGACAGAGGATCAGGATGATAGTAATTGACTGAAACAGGACATAGATAATTAGAATAGACAGAGGATCAGGATGATAGTAATTGACTGAAACAGGACATAGATAATTAGAGAGGACAGAGGATCAGGATGATAGTAATTGACTGAAACAGGACATAGATAATTAGAATAGACAGAGGATCAGGATGATAGTAATTGACTGAAACAGGACATAGATAATTAGAGAGGACAGAGGATCAGGATGATAGTAATTGACTGAAACAGGACATAGATAATTAGAATAGACAGAGGATCAGGATGATAGTAATTGACTGAAACAGGACATAAATAATTAGAATAGACAGAGGATCAGGATGATAGTAATTGACTGAAACAGGACATAGATAATTAGAGAGGACAGAGGATCAGGATGATAGTAATTGACTGAAACAGGACATAGATAATTAGAATAGTCAGAGGATCAGGATGATAGTAATTGACTGAAACAGCACAGAGATAATTAGAATGGACTGAGGATCAGGATGATAGTAATTGACTGAAACAGGACATAGATAATTAGAATAGACAGAGGATCAGGATGATAGTAATTGACTGAAACAGGACATAGATAATTAGAATAGACAGAGGATCAGGATGATAGTAATTGACTGAAACAGGACATAGATAATTAGAGAGGACAGAGGATCAGGATGATAGTAATTGACTGAAACAGGACATAGATAATTAGAATAGACAGAGGATCAGGATGATAGTAATTGACTGAAACAGCACATAGATAATTAGAATGGACAGAGGATCAGGATGATAGTAATTGACTGAAACAGGACATAGATAATTAGAATGGACAGAGGATCAGGATGATATTAATTGACTGAAACAGGACATAGATAATTAGAATAGTCAGAGGATCAGGATGATAGTAATTGACTGAAACAGGGCATAGATAATTAGAATGGACAGAGGATCAGGATGATAGTAATTGACTGAAACAGGGCATAGATAATTAGAATAGACAGAGGATGAGGATGATAGTAATTGACTGAAACCGGACATAGATAATTAGAATAGACAGAGGATCAGGATGATATTAATTGACTGAAACAGGACATAGATAATTAGAATAGACAGAGGATCAGGATGATAGTAATTGACTGAAACAGGTCATTGATAATTAGAATAGACAGAGGATCAGGATGATAGTAATTGACTGAAACAGGACATAGATAATTAGAATAGACAGAGGATCAGGATGATAGTAATTGACTTAAACAGGACACAGATAATTAGAATAGACAGAGGATCAGGATGATAGTAATTGACTGAAACAGGACATAGATAATTAGAATGGACAGAGGATCAGGATGATAGTAATTGACTGAAACAGGACATTGATAATTAGAATAGACAGAGGATCAGGATGATAGTAATTGACTGAAACAGGACATAGATAATTAGAATGGACAGAGGATCAGGATGATAGTAATTGACTGAAACAGGACATTGATAATTAGAATGGACAGAGGATCAGGATGATAGTAATTGACTGAAACAGGACATAGATAATTAGAATGTTCAGAGGATCAGGATGATAGTAATTGACTGAAACAGAACATAGATAATTCGAATGATCAGAGGATCAGGATGATAGTAATTGACTGAAACAGGACATTGATAATTAGAATGGACAGTGGATCAGGATGATAGTAATTGACTGAAACAGGACATAGATAATTAGAATAGACAGAGGGTCAGGATGATATTAATTGACTGAAACAGGACATAGATAATTAGAATGGACAGAGGATCAGGATGATAGTAATTGACTGAAACAGGACATAGAGAATTAGAATGTTCAGAGGATCAGGATGATAGTAATTGACTGAAACAGGACATAGATAATTAGAATGGACAGAGTATCAGGATAATAGTAATTGACTGAAACAGGACATAGATAATTAGAATGGACAGAGGGTCAGGATGATAGTAATTGACTGAAACAGGACATAGATAATTAGAATAGACAGAGGATCAGGATGATAGTAATTGACTGAAACAGGACATAGATAATTAGAATGGACAGAGGATCAGGATAATAGTAATTGACTGAAACAGGACATAGATAATTAGAATGGACAGAGGATCAGGATGATAGTAATTGACTGAAACAGGACATAGATAATTAGAATGTTCAGAGGATCAGGATGATAGTAATTGACTGAAACAGGACATAGATAATTAGAATGGACAGAGGATCAGGATAATAGTAATTGACTGAAACAGGACATAGATAATTAGAATGGACAGAGGATCAGGATAATAGTAATTGACTGAAACAGGACATTGATAATTAGAATGGACAGAGGATCAGGATGATAGTAATTGACTGAAACAGGTCATAGATAATTAGAATGTTCAGAGGATCAGGATGATAGTAATTGACTGAAACAGGACATAGATAATTAGAATAGACAGAGGATCAGGATGATAGTAATTGACTGAAACAGGACATAGATAATTAGAATAGACAGAGGATCAGGATGATAGTAATTGACTGAAACAGGACATAGATAATTAGAATGGACAGAGGATCAGGATGATAGTAATTGACTGAAACAGGACATAGATAATTAGAATGATCAGAGGATCAGGATGATAGTAATTGACTGAAACAAGACATAGATAATTAGAATAGACAGAGGATCAGGATGATAGTAATTGACTGAAACAGGACATAGATAATTAGAATGGACAGAGGATCAGGATGATATTAATTGACTGAAACAGGACATAGATAATTAGAATGGACAGAGGATCAGGATGATAGTAATTGACTGAAACAGGACATAGATAATTAGGATGGACAGAGGATCAGGATGATAGTAATTGACTGAAACAGGACATAGATAATTAGAATGGACAGAGGATCAGGATGATAGTAATTGACTGAAACAGGACATAGATAATTAGAATAGACAGAGGATCAGGATGATAGTAATTGACTGAAACAGGACATAGATAATTAGGATGGACAGAGGATCAGGATGATAGTAATTGACTTAAACAGGACATAGATAATTAGAATGGACAGAGGATCAGGATGATAGTAATTGACTGAAACAGGACATAGATAACTAGAATAGACAGAGGATCAGGATGATAGTAATTGACTGAAACAGGACATAGATAATTAGAATGGACAGAGGATCAGGATGATAGTAATTGACTGAAACAGGACATAGATAATTAGAATAGACAGAGGATCAGGATGATAGTAATTGACTGAAACAGGACATAGATAATTAGAATAGACAGAGGATCAGGATGATAGTAATTGACTGAAACAGGACATAGACAATTAGAATAGACAGAGGATCAGGATGATAGTAATTGACTGAAACAGGACATAGATAATTAGAATAGACAGAGGATCAGGATGATAGTAATTGACTGAAACAGGACATAGATAATTAGAATGGACAGAGGATCAGGATGATAGTAATTGACTGAAACAGGACACAGATAATTAGAATGGACAGAGGATCAGGATGATAGTAATTGACTGAAACAGGACATAGATAATTAGAATGGACAGAGGATCAGGATGATAGTAATTGACTGAAACAGGACATAGATAATTAGAATGGACAGAGGATCAGGATGATAGTAATTGACTGAAACAGGACATAGATAATTAAAATAGACAGAGGATCAGGATGATAGTAATTGACTGAAACAGGACATAGATAATTAGAATGGACAGAGGATCAGGATGATAGTAATTGACTGAAACAGGACATAGATAATTAGAATAGACAGAGGATCAGGATGATAGTAATTGACTGAAACAGGTCATTGATAATTAGAATAGACAGAGGATCAGGATGATAGTAATTGACTGAAACAGGACATAGATAATTAGAATAGACAGAGGATCAGGATGATAGTAATTGACTGAAACAGGTCATTGATAATTAGAATAGACAGAGGATCAGGATGATAGTAATTGACTGAAACAGGACATAGATAATTAGAATAGACAGAGGATCAGGATGATAGTAATTGACTGAAACAGGACACAGATAATTAGAATAGACAGAGGATCAGGATGATAGTAATTGACTGAAACAGGACATAGATAATTAGAATGGACAGAGGATCAGGATGATAGTAATTGACTGAAACAGGACATTGATAATTAGAATAGACAGAGGATCAGGATGATAGTAATTGACTGAAACAGGACATAGATAATTAGAATAGACAGAGGATCAGGATGATAGCAATTGACTGAAACAGGACATAGATAATTAGAATAGACAGAGGATCAGGATGATAGTAATTGACTGAAACAGGACATAGATAATTAGAATGGACAGAGGATCAGGATGATAGTAATTGACTGAAACAGGACATAGATAATTAGAATAGACAGAGGATCAGGATGATAGTAATTGACTGAAACAGGACATAGATAATTAGAATGGACAGAGGATCAGGATGATAGTAATTGACTGAAACAGGACATTGATAATTAGAATAGACAGAGGATCAGGATGATAGTAATTGACTGAAACAGGACATAGATAATTAGAAAGCACAGAGGATCAGGATGATAGTAATTGACTGAAACAGGACATAGATAATTAGAATGGTCAGAGGATCAGGATGATAGTAATTGACTGAAACAGGACATAGATAATTAGAATAGACAGAGGATCAGGATGATAGTAATTGACTGAAACAGGACATAGATAATTAGAATAGACAGAGGATCAGGATGATAGTAATTGACTGAAACAGGACATAGATAATTAGAATGGACAGAGGATCAGGATGATAGTAATTGACTGAAACAGGACATAGATAATTAGAATGGACAGAGGATCAGGATGATAGTAATTGACTGAAACAGGACATAGATAATTAGAATGGACAGAGGATCAGGATGATAGTAATTGACTGAAACAGGACATAGATAATTAGAATAGACAGAGGATCAGGATGATAGTAATTGACTGAAACAGGACATAGATAATTAGAATGGACAGAGGATCAGGATGATAGTAATTGACTGAAACAGGACATAGATAATTAGAATAGACAGAGGATCAGGATGATAGTAATTGACTGAAACAGGACATAGATAATTAGAATAGACAGAGGATCAGGATGATATTAATTGACTGAAACAGTACATAGATAATTAGAATGGTCAGAGGATCAGGATGATAGTAATTGACTGAAACAGGACATAGATAATTAGAATAGACAGAGGATCAGGATGATAGTAATTGACTGAAACAGGACATAGATAATTAGAATGGACAGAGGATCAGGATGATAGTAATTGACTGAAACAGGACATAGATAATTAGAATGGACAGAGGATCAGGATGATAGTAATTGACTGAAACAGGACATAGATAATTAGAATGGACAGAGGATCAGGATGATAGTAATTGACTGAAACAGGACATAGATAATTAGAATAGACAGAGGATCAGGATGATAGTAATTGACTGAAACAGGACATAGATAATTAGAATGGACAGAGGATCAGGATGATAGTAATTGACTGAAACAGGACATAGATAATTAGAATGTTCAGAGCATCAGGATGATAGTAATTGACTGAAACAGGACATAGATAATTAGAATGGACAGACGATCAGGATGATATTAATTGACTGAAACAGGACATAGATAATTAGAATAGACAGAGGATCAGGATGATAGTAATTGACTGAAACAGGACATAGATAATTAGAATGGACAGAGGATCAGGATGATAGTAATTGACTGAAACAGGACATAGATAATTAGAATAGACAGAGGATCAGGATGATATTAATTGACTGAAACAGGACATAGATAATTAGAATAGACAGAGGATCAGGATGATAGTAATTGACTGAAACAGGACAAAGATAATTAGAATAGACAGAGGATCAGGATGATAGTAATTGACTGAAACAGGACAGAGATAATTAGAATGGACAGAGGATCAGGATGATAGTAATTGACTGAAACAGGACATAGATAATTAGAATAGACAGAGGATCAGGATGATAGTAATTGACTGAAACAGGACATAGATAATTAGAATGGACAGAGGATCAGGATGATAGTAATTGACTGAAACAGGACATAGATAATTAGAATAGACAGAGGATCAGGATGATAGTAATTGACTGAAACAGGACATAGATAATTAGAATAGACAGAGGATCAGGATGATAGTAATTGACTGAAACAGGACATAGATAATTAGAATAGACAGAGGATCAGGATGATAGTAATTGACTGAAACAGGACATAGATAATTAGAATAGACAGAGGATCAGGATGATAGTAATTGACTGAAACAGGACATAGATAATTAGAATAGACAGAGGATCAGGATGATAGTAATTGACTGAAACAGGACATAGATAATTAGAATAGACAGAGGATCAGGATGATAGTAATTGACTGAAACAGGACATAGATAATTAGAATAGACAGAGGATCAGGATGATAGTAATTGACTGAAACAGGACATAGATAATTAGAATAGACAGAGGATCAGGATGATAGTAATTGACTGAAACAGGACATAGATAATTAGAATAGACAGAGGATCAGGATGATAGTAATTGACTGAAACAGGACATAGATAATTAGAATGGACAGAGGATCAGGATGATAGTAATTGACTGAAACAGGACATAGATAATTAGAATGGACAGAGGATCAGGATGATAGTAATTGACTGAAACAGGACATAGATAATTAGAATAGACAGAGGATCAGGATGATAGTAATTGACTGAAACAGGACATAGATAATTAGAATGGACAGAGGATCAGGATGATAGTAATTGACTGAAACAGGACATAGATAATTAGAATAGACAGAGGATCAGGATGATAGTAATTGACTGAAACAGGACATAGATAATTAGAATAGACAGAGGATCAGGATGATATTAATTGACTGAAACAGTACATAGATAATTAGAATGGTCAGAGGATCAGGATGATAGTAATTGACTGAAACAGGACATAGATAATTAGAATAGACAGAGGATCAGGATGATAGTAATTGACTGAAACAGGACATAGATAATTAGAATGGACAGAGGATCAGGATGATAGTAATTGACTGAAACAGGACATAGATAATTAGAATGGACAGAGGATCAGGATGATAGTAATTGACTGAAACAGGACATAGATAATTAGAATGGACAGAGGATCAGGATGATAGTAATTGACTGAAACAGGACATAGATAATTAGAATGGACAGAGGATCAGGATGATAGTAATTGACTGAAACAGGACATAGATAATTAGAATGTTCAGAGGATCAGGATGATAGTAATTGACTGAAACAGGACATAGATAATTAGAATGGACAGACGATCAGGATGATATTAATTGACTGAAACAGGACATAGATAATTAGAATAGACAGAGGATCAGGATGATAGTAATTGACTGAAACAGGACATAGATAATTAGAATGGACAGAGGATCAGGATGATAGTAATTGACTGAAACAGGACATAGATAATTAGAATAGACAGAGGATCAGGATGATATTAATTGACTGAAACAGGACATAGATAATTAGAATAGACAGAGGATCAGGATGATAGTAATTGACTGAAACAGGACAAAGATAATTTGAATAGACAGAGGATCAGGATGATAGTAATTGACTGAAACAGGACAGAGATAATTAGAATGGACAGAGGATCAGGATGATAGTAATTGACTGAAACAGGACATAGATACTTAAAATAGACAGAGGATCAGGATGAAAGTAATTGACTGAAACAGGACATAGATAATTAGAATAGACAGAGGATCAGGATGATAGTAATTGACTGAAACAGGACATAGATAATTAGAATAGACAGAGGATCAGGATGATAGTAATTGACTGAAACAGGACATAGATAATTAGAATAGACAGAGGATCAGGATGATAGTAATTGACTGAAACAGGACATAGATAATTAGAATAGACAGAGGATCAGGATGATAGTAATTGACTGAAACAGGACATAGATAATTAGAATAGACAGAGGATCAGGATGATAGTAATTGACTGAAACAGGACATAGATAATTAGAATAGACAGAGGATCAGGATGATAGTAATTGACTGAAACAGGACATAGATAATTAGAATAGACAGAGGATCAGGATGATAGTAATTGACTGAAACAGGACATAGATAATTAGAATAGACAGAGGATCAGGATGATAGTAATTGACTGAAACAGGACATAGATAATTAGAATGGACAGAGGATCAGGATGATAGTAATTGACTGAAACAGGACATAGATAATTAGAATGTACAGAGGATCAGGATGATAGTAATTGACTGAAACAGGACATAGATAATTAGAATAGACAGAGGATCAGGATGATAGTAATTGACTGAAACAGGATATAGATAATTAGAATGGACAGAGGATCAGGATGATAGTAATTGACTGAAACAGGACATAGATAATTAGAATAGACAGAGGATCAGGATGATAGTAATTGACTGAAACAGGACATAGATAATTAGAATGTACAGAGGATCAGGATGATAGTAATTGACTGAAACAGGACATAGATAATTAGAATAGACAGAGGATCAGGATGATAGTAATTGACTGAAACAGGACATAGATAATTAGAATGGACAGAGGATCAGGATGATAGTAATTGACTGAAACAGGACATAGATAATTAGAATGTACAGAGGATCAGGATGACAGTAATTGACTGAAACAGGACATAGATAATTAGAATAGACAGAGGATCAGGATGATAGTAATTGACTGAAACAGGACATAGATAATTAGAATAGACAGAGGATCAGGATGATATTAATTGACTGAAACAGGACATAGATAATTAGAATAGACAGAGGATCAGGATGATAGTAATTGACTGAAACAGGACATATATAATTAGAATAGACAGAGGATCAGGATGATAGTAATTGACTGAAACAGGACATAGATAATTAGAATGGACAGAGGATCAGGATGATAGTAATTGACTGAAACAGGACATAGATAATTAGAATGTACAGAGGATCAGGATGATAGTAATTGACTGAAACAGGACATAGATAATTAGAATAGACAGAGGATCAGGATGATAGTAATTGACTGAAACAGGACATAGATAATTAGAATAGACAGAGGATCAGGATGATAGTAATTAACTGAAACAGGACATAGATAATTAGAATAGACAGAGGATCAGGATGATATTAATTGACTGAAACAGGACATAGATAATTAGAATAGACAGAGGATCAGGATGATAGTAATTGACTGAAACAGGACATAGATAATTAGAATAGACAGAGGATCAGGATGATATTAATTGACTGAAACAGGTCATTGATAATTAGAATAGACAGAGGATCAGGATGATAGTAATTGACTGAAACAGGACATAGATAATTAGAATAGACAGAGGATCAGGATGATAGTAATTGACTGAAACAGGTCATTGATAATTAGAATAGACAGAGGATCAGGATGATAGTAATTGACTGAAACAGGACATAGATAATTAGAATAGACAGAGGATCAGGATGATAGTAATTGACTGAAACAGGACACAGATAATTAGAATAGACAGAGGATCAGGATGATGGTAATTGACTGAAACAGGACATAGATAATTAGAATGGACAGAGGATCAGGATGATAGTAATTGACTGAAACAGGACATTGATAATTAGAATAGACAGAGGATCAGGATGATAGTAATTGACTGAAACAGGACATAGATAATTAGAATAGACAGAGGATCAGGATGATAGCAATTGACTGAAACAGGACATAGATAATTAGAATAGACAGAGGATCAGGATGATAGTAATTGACTGAAACAGGACATAGATAATTAGAATGGACAGAGGATCAGGATGATAGTAATTAACTGAAACAGGACATAGATAATTAGAATAGACAGAGGATCAGGATGATAGTAATTGACTGAAACAGGACATAGATAATTAGAATGGACAGAGGATCAGGATGATAGTAATTGACTGAAACAGGACATTGATAATTAGAATAGACAGAGGATCAGGATGATAGTAATTGACTGAAACAGGACATAGATAATTAGAAAGCACAGGGGATCAGGATGATAGTAATTGACTGAAACAGGACATAGATAATTAGAATGGTCAGAGGATCAGGATGATAGTAATTGACTGAAACAGGACATAGATAATTAGAATAGACAGAGGATCAGGATGATAGTAATTGACTGAAACAGGAGATAGATAATTAGAATAGACAGAGGATCAGGATGATAGTAATTGACTGAAACAGGACATAGATAATTAGAATGGACAGAGGATCAGGATGATAGTAATTGACTGAAACAGGACATAGATAATTAGAATGGACAGAGGATCAGGATGATAGTAATTGACTGAAACAGGACATAGATAATTAGAATGGACAGAGGATCAGGATGATAGTAATTGACTGAAACAGGACATAGATAATTAGAATAGACAGAGGATCAGGATGATAGTAATTGACTGAAACAGGACATAGATAATTAGAATGGACAGAGGATCAGGATGATAGTAATTGACTGAAACAGGACATAGATAATTAGAATAGACAGAGGATCAGGATGATAGCAATTGACTGAAACAGGACATAGATAATTAGAATAGACAGAGGATCAGGATGATAGTAATTGACTGAAACAGGACATAGATAATTAGAATGGACAGAGGATCAGGATGATAGTAATTAACTGAAACAGGACATAGATAATTAGAATAGACAGAGGATCAGGATGATAGTAATTGACTGAAACAGGACATAGATAATTAGAATGGACAGAGGATCAGGATGATAGTAATTGACTGAAACAGGACATTGATAATTAGAATAGACAGAGGATCAGGATGATAGTAATTGACTGAAACAGGACATAGATAATTAGAAAGCACAGGGGATCAGGATGATAGTAATTGACTGAAACAGGACATAGATAATTAGAATGGTCAGAGGATCAGGATGATAGTAATTGACTGAAACAGGACATAGATAATTAGAATAGACAGAGGATCAGGATGATAGTAATTGACTGAAACAGGAGATAGATAATTAGAATAGACAGAGGATCAGGATGATAGTAATTGACTGAAACAGGACATAGATAATTAGAATGGACAGAGGATCAGGATGATAGTAATTGACTGAAACAGGACATAGATAATTAGAATGGACAGAGGATCAGGATGATAGTAATTGACTGAAACAGGACATAGATAATTAGAATGGACAGAGGATCAGGATGATAGTAATTGACTGAAACAGGACATAGATAATTAGAATAGACAGAGGATCAGGATGATAGTAATTGACTGAAACAGGACATAGATAATTAGAATGGACAGAGGATCAGGATGATAGTAATTGACTGAAACAGGACATAGATAATTAGAAGAGACAGAGGATCAGGATGATAGTAATTGACTGAAACAGGACATAGATAATTAGAATAGACAGAGGATCAGGATGACATTAATTGACTGAAACAGTACATAGATAATTAGAATGGTCAGAGGATCAGGATGATAGTAATTGACTGAAACAGGACATAGATAATTAGAATAGACAGAGGATCAGGATGATAGTAATTGACTGAAACAGGACATAGATAATTAGAATGGACAGAGGATCAGGATGATAGTAATTGACTGAAACAGGACATAGATAATTAGAATGGACAGAGGATCAGGATGATAGTAATTGACTGAAACAGGACATAGATAATTAGAATGGACAGAGGATCAGGATGATAGTAATTGACTGAAACAGGACATAGATAATTAGAATAGACAGAGGATCAGGATGATAGTAATTGACTGAAACAGGACATAGATAATTAGAATGGACAGAGGATCAGGATGATAGTAATTGACTGAAACAGGACATAGATAATTAGAATGTTCAGAGGATCAGGATGATAGTAATTGACTGAAACAGGACATAGATAAATAGAATGGACAGACGATCAGGATGATATTAATTGACTGAAACAGGACATAGATAATTAGAATAGACAGAGGATCAGGATGATAGTAATTGACTGAAACAGGACATAGATAATTAGAATGGACAGAGGATCAGGATGATAGTAATTGACTGAAACAGGACATAGATAATTAGAATAGACAGAGGATCAGGATGATATTAATTGACTGAAACAGGACATAGATAATTAGAATAGACAGAGGATCAGGATGATAGTTATTGACTGAAACAGGACAAAGATAATTAGAATAGACAGAGGATCAGGATGATAGTAATTGACTGAAACAGGACAGAGATAATTAGAATGGACAGAGGATCAGGATGATAGTAATTGACTGAAACAGGACATAGATAATTAGAATGGACAGAGGATCAGGATGATCGTAATTGACTGAAACAGGACAAAGATAATTAGAATAGACAGAGGATCAGGATAATAGTAATTGACTGAAACAGGACATAGATAAAAAGAATAGACAGAGGATCAGGATGATAGTAATTGACTGAAACAGGACATAGATAATTAGAATGGACAGAGGATCAGGATGATAGTAATTGACTGAAACAGGACATAGATAATTAGAATGTACAGAGGATCAGGATGATAGTAATTGACTGAAACAGGACATAGATAATTAGAATAGACAGAGGATCAGGATGATAGTAATTGACTGAAACAGGACATAGATAATTAGAATGGACAGAGGATCAGGATGATAGTAATTGACTGAAACAGGACATAGATAATTAGAATGTACAGAGGATCAGGATGACAGTAATTGACTGAAACAGGACATAGATAATTAGAATAGACAGAGGATCAGGATGATAGTAATTGACTGAAACAGGACATAGATAATTAGAATAGACAGAGGATCAGGATGATAGTAATTGACTGAAACAGGACATAGATAATTAGAATAGACAGAGGATCAGGATGATAGTAATTGACTGAAACAGGACATATATAATTAGAATAGACAGAGGATCAGGATGATAGTAATTGACTGAAACAGGACATAGATAATTAGAATGGACAGAGGATCAGGATGATAGTAATTGACTGAAACAGGACATAGATAATTAGAATGTACAGAGGATCAGGATGATAGTAATTGACTGAAACAGGACATAGATAATTAGAATAGACAGAGGATCAGGATGATAGTAATTGACTGAAACAGGACATAGATAATTAGAATAGACAGAGGATCAGGATGATAGTAATTGACTGAAACAGGACATAGATAATTAGAATGGACAGAGGATCAGGATGATATTAATTGACTGAAACAGGACATAGATAATTAGAATGGACAGAGGATCAGGATGATAGTAATTGACTGAAACAGGACATAGATAATTAGAATAGACAGAGGATCAGGATGATAGTAATTGACTGAAACAGGACATAGATCATTAGAATGGACAGAGGATCAGGATGATAGTAATTGACTGAAACAGGACATAGATAATTAGAATGTACAGAGGATCAGGATGATAGTAATTGACTGAAGCAGGACATAGATAATTAGAATGGACAGAGGATCAGGATGATAGTAATTGACTGAAACAGGACATAGATAATTAGAATAGACAGAGGATCAGGATGATAGTAATTGACTGAAACAGGACATAGATAATTAGAATAGACAGAGGATCAGGATGATAGTAATTGACTGAAACAGGACATAGATAATTAGAATAGACAGAGGATCAGGATGATAGTAATTGACTGAAACAGGACATAGATAATTAGAATAGACAGAGGATCAGGATGATAGTAATTGACTGAAACAGGACATAGATAATTAGAATAGACAGAGGATCAGGATGATAGTAATTGACTGAAACAGGACATAGATAATTAGAATAGACAGAGGATCAGGATGATAGTAATTGACTGAAACAGGACATAGATAATTAGAATAGACAGAGGATCAGGATGATAGTAATTGACTGAAACAGGACATAGATAATTAGAATAGACAGAGGATCAGGATGATAGTAATTGACTGAAACAGGACATAGATAATTAGAATAGACAGAGGATCAGGATTATAGTAATTGACTGAAACAGGACATAGATAATTAGAATGGACAGAGGATCAGGATGATAGTAATTGACTGAAACAGGACATAGATAATTAGAATGTACAGAGGATCAGGATGATAGTAATTGACTGAAACAGGACATAGATAATTAGAATAGACAGAGGATCAGGATGATAGTAATTGACTGAAACAGGACATAGATAATTAGAATGGACAGAGGATCAGGATGATAGTAATTGACTGAAACAGGACATAGATAATTAGAATAGACAGAGGATCAGGATGATAGTAATTGACTGAAACAGGACATAGATAATTAGAATGTACAGAGGATCAGGATGATAGTAATTGACTGAAACAGGACATAGATAATTAGAATAGACAGAGGATCAGGATGATAGTAATTGACTGAAACAGGACATAGATAATTAGAATGGACAGAGGATCAGGATGATAGTAATTGACTGAAACAGGACATAGATAATTAGAATGGACAGAGGATCAGGATGACAGTAATTGACTGAAACAGGACATAGATAATTAGAATAGACAGAGGATCAGGATGATAGTAATTGACTGAAACAGGACATAGATAATTAGAATAGACAGAGGATCAGGATGATAGTAATTGACTGAAACAGGACATAGATAATTAGAATAGACAGAGGATCAGGATGATAGTAATTGACTGAAACAGGACATATATAATTAGAATAGACAGAGGATCAGGATGATAGTAATTGACTGAAACAGGACATAGATAATTAGAATGGACAGAGGATCAGGATGATAGTAATTGACTGAAACAGGACATAGATAATTAGAATGTACAGAGGATCAGGATGATAGTAATTGACTGAAACAGGACATAGATAATTAGAATAGACAGAGGATCAGGATGATAGTAATTGACTGAAACAGGACATAGATAATTAGAATAGACAGAGGGTCAGGATGATAGTAATTGACTGAAACAGGACATAGATAATTAGAATAGACAGAGGATCAGGATGATATTAATTGACTGAAACAGGACATAGATAATTAGAATAGACAGAGGATCAGGATGATAGTAATTGACTGAAACAGGACATAGATAATTAGAATGGACAGAGGATCAGGATGATATTAATTGACTGAAACAGGACATAGATAATTAGAATGGACAGAGGATCAGGATGATAGTAATTGACTGAAACAGGACATAGATAATTAGAATAGACAGAGGATCAGGATGATAGTAATTGACTGAAACAGGACATAGATCATTAGAATGGACAGAGGATCAGGATGATAGTAATTGACTGAAACAGGACATAGATAATTAGAATGTACAGAGGATCAGGATGATAGTAATTGACTGAAGCAGGACATAGATAATTAGAATGGACAGAGGATCAGGATGATAGTAATTGACTGAAACAGGACATAGATAATTAGAATAGACAGAGGATCAGGATGATAGTAATTGACTGAAACATGACATAGATAATTAGAATAGACAGAGGATCAGGATGATAGTAATTGACTGAAACAGGACATAGATAATTAGAATAGACAGAGGATCAGGATGATAGTAATTGACTGAAACAGGACATAGATAATTAGAATAGACAGAGGATCAGGATGATAGTAATTGACTGAAACAGGACATAGATAATTAGAATAGACAGAGGATCAGGATGATAGTAATTGACTGAAACCGGACATAGATAATTAGAATAGACAGAGGATCAGGATGATAGTAATTGACTGAAACCGGACATAGATAATTAGAATAGACAGAGGATCAGGATGATAGTAATTGACTGAAACAGGACATAGATAATTAGAATAGACAGAGGATCAGGATGATAGTAATTGACTGAAACAGGACATAGATAATTAGAATAGACAGAGGATCAGGATGATAGTAATTGACTGAAACAGGACATAGATAATTAGACTAGACAGAGGATCAGGATGATAGTAATTGACTGAAACAGGACATAGATAATTAGAATAGACAGAGGATCAGGATGATAGTAATTGACTGAAACAGGTCATAGATAATTAGAATAGACAGAGGATCAGGATGATAGTAATTGACTGAAACAGGACATAGATAATTAGAATAGACAGAGGATCAGGATGATAGTAATTGACTGAAACAGGACATAGATAATTAGAATGGACAGAGGATCAGGATGATAGTAATTGACTGAAACAGGACATAACTAATTAGAATGGACAGCGGATCAGGATGATAGTAATTGACTGAAACAGGACATAGATAATTAGAATGGACAGAGGATCAGGATGATAGTAATTGACTGAAACAGGACATAGATAATTAGAATAGACAGAGGATCAGGATGATAGTAATTGACTGAAACAGGACATAGATAATTAGAGAAGACAGAGTATCAGGATGATAGTAATTGACTGAAACAGGACATAGATAATTAGATTAGACAGAGGATCAGGATGATATTAATTGACTGAAACAGGACATAGATAATTAGAATAGACAGAGGATCAGGATGATGGTAATTGACTGAAACAGGACATAGATAATTAGAATAGACAGAGGATCAGGATGATAGTAATTGACTGAAACAGGACATAGATAATTAGAATGGACAGAGGATCAGGATGATAGTAATTGACTGAAACAGGACATAGATAATTAGAATAGACAGAGGATCAGGATGATAGTAATTGACTGAAACAGGACATAGATAATTAGAATGGACAGAGGATCAGGATGATAGTAATTGACTGAAACAGGACATAGATAATTAGAATGTTCAAAGGATCAGGATGATATTAATTGACTGAAACAGGACATTGATAATTAGAATGGACAGAGGATCCGGATGACAGTAATTGACTGAAACAGGACATAGATAATTAGAATAGACAGAGGATCAGGATGGTAGTAATTGACTGAAACAGGACATAGATAATTAGAATGGACAGAGGATCAGGATGATAGTAATTGACTGAAACAGGACATAGATAATTAGAATAGACAGAGGATCAGGATGATAGTAATTGACTGAAACAGGACATAGATAATTAGAATAGACAGAGGATCAGGATGATAGTAATTGACTGAAACAGGACATAGATAATTAGAATGGACAGAGGATCAGGATGATAGTAATTGACTGAAACAGGACATAGATAATTAGAATAGACAGAGGATCAGGATGATAGTAATTGACTGAAACAGGACATAGATAATTAGAATGTACAGAGGATCAGGATGATAGTAATTGACTGAAACAGGACATAGATAATTAGAATAGACAGAGGATCAGGATGATAGTAATTGACTGAAACAGGACATAGATAATTAGAATGGACAGAGGATCAGGATGATAGTAATTGACTGAAACAGGACATAGATAATTAGAATGGACAGAGGATCAGGATGACAGTAATTGACTGAAACAGGACATAGATAATTAGAATAGACAGAGGATCAGGATGATAGTAATTGACTGAAACAGGACATAGATAATTAGAATAGACAGAGGATCAGGATGATAGTAATTGACTGAAACAGGACATAGATAATTAGAATAGACAGAGGATCAGGATGATAGTAATTGACTGAAACAGGACATATATAATTAGAATAGACAGAGGATCAGGATGATAGTAATAGACTGAAACAGGACATAGATAATTAGAATGGACAGAGGATCAGGATGATAGTAATTGACTGAAACAGGACATAGATAATTAGAATGTACAGAGGATCAGGATGATAGTAATTGACTGAAACAGGACATAGATAATTAGAATAGACAGAGGATCAGGATGATAGTAATTGACTGAAACAGGACATAGATAATTAGAATAGACAGAGGGTCAGGATGATAGTAATTGACTGAAACAGGACATAGATAATTAGAATAGACAGAGGATCAGGATGATATTAATTGACTGAAACAGGACATAGATAATTAGAATAGACAGAGGATCAGGATGATAGTAATTGACTGAAACAGGACATAGATAATTAGAATGGACAGAGGATCAGGATGATATTAATTGACTGAAACAGGACATAGATAATTAGAATGGACAGAGGATCAGGATGATAGTAATTGACTGAAACAGGACATAGATAATTAGAATAGACAGAGGATCAGGATGATAGTAATTGACTGAAACAGGACATAGATCATTAGAATGGACAGAGGATCAGGATGATAGTAATTGACTGAAACAGGACATAGATAATTAGAATGTACAGAGGATCAGGATGATAGTAATTGACTGAAGCAGGACATAGATAATTAGAATGGACAGAGGATCAGGATGATAGTAATTGACTGAAACAGGACATAGATAATTAGAATAGACAGAGGATCAGGATGATAGTAATTGACTGAAACATGACATAGATAATTAGAATAGACAGAGGATCAGGATGATAGTAATTGACTGAAACAGGACATAGATAATTAGAATAGACAGAGGATCAGGATGATAGTAATTGACTGAAACAGGACATAGATAATTAGAATAGACAGAGGATCAGGATGATAGTAATTGACTGAAACAGGACATAGATAATTAGAATAGACAGAGGATCAGGATGATAGTAATTGACTGAAACCGGACATAGATAATTAGAATAGACAGAGGATCAGGATGATAGTAATTGACTGAAACCGGACATAGATAATTAGAATAGACAGAGGATCAGGATGATAGTAATTGACTGAAACAGGACATAGATAATTAGAATAGACAGAGGATCAGGATGATAGTAATTGACTGAAACAGGACATAGATAATTAGAATAGACAGAGGATCAGGATGATAGTAATTGACTGAAACAGGACATAGATAATTAGACTAGACAGAGGATCAGGATGATAGTAATTGACTGAAACAGGACATAGATAATTAGAATAGACAGAGGATCAGGATGATAGTAATTGACTGAAACAGGTCATAGATAATTAGAATAGACAGAGGATCAGGATGATAGTAATTGACTGAAACAGGACATAGATAATTAGAATAGACAGAGGATCAGGATGATAGTAATTGACTGAAACAGGACATAGATAATTAGAATGGACAGAGGATCAGGATGATAGTAATTGACTGAAACAGGACATAACTAATTAGAATGGACAGCGGATCAGGATGATAGTAATTGACTGAAACAGGACATAGATAATTAGAATGGACAGAGGATCAGGATGATAGTAATTGACTGAAACAGGACATAGATAATTAGAATAGACAGAGGATCAGGATGATAGTAATTGACTGAAACAGGACATAGATAATTAGAGAAGACAGAGTATCAGGATGATAGTAATTGACTGAAACAGGACATAGATAATTAGATTAGACAGAGGATCAGGATGATATTAATTGACTGAAACAGGACATAGATAATTAGAATAGACAGAGGATCAGGATGATGGTAATTGACTGAAACAGGACATAGATAATTAGAATAGACAGAGGATCAGGATGATAGTAATTGACTGAAACAGGACATAGATAATTAGAATGGACAGAGGATCAGGATGATAGTAATTGACTGAAACAGGACATAGATAATTAGAATAGACAGAGGATCAGGATGATAGTAATTGACTGAAACAGGACATAGATAATTAGAATGGACAGAGGATCAGGATGATAGTAATTGACTGAAACAGGACATAGATAATTAGAATGTTCAAAGGATCAGGATGATATTAATTGACTGAAACAGGACATTGATAATTAGAATGGACAGAGGATCCGGATGACAGTAATTGACTGAAACAGGACATAGATAATTAGAATAGACAGAGGATCAGGATGGTAGTAATTGACTGAAACAGGACATAGATAATTAGAATGGACAGAGGATCAGGATGATAGTAATTGACTGAAACAGGACATAGATAATTAGAATAGACAGAGGATCAGGATGATAGTAATTGACTGAAACAGGACATAGATAATTAGAATAGACAGAGGATCAGGATGATAGTAATTGACTGAAACAGGACATAGATAATTAGAATGGACAGAGGATCAGGATGATAGTAATTGACTGAAACAGGACATAGATAATTAGAATAGACAGAGGATCAGGATGATAGTAATTGTCTGAAACAGGACATAGATAATTAGAATAGACAGAGGATCAGGATGATAGTAATTGACTGAAACAGGACATAGATAATTAGAATAGACAGAGGATCAGGATGATAGTAATTGACTGAAACAGGACATAGATAATTAGAATGGACAGAGGATCAGGATGATAGTAATTGACTGAAACAGGACATAGATAATTAGAATAGACAGAGGATCAGGATGATAGTAATTGACTGAAACAGGACATAGATAATTAGAATGGACAGAGGATCAGGATGATAGTAATTGACTGAAACAGGACATAGATAATTAGAATGGACAGCGGATCAGGATGATAGTAATTGACTGAAACAGGACATAGATAATTAGAATGGACAGAGGATCAGGATGATAGTAATTGACTGAAACAGGACATAGATAATTAGAATAGACAGAGGATCAGGATGATAGTAATTGACTGAAACAGGACATAGATAATTAGAATAGACAGAGGATCAGGATGATAGTAATTGACTGAAACAGGACATAGATAATTAGATTAGACAGAGGATCAGGATGATAGTAATTGACTGAAACAGGACATAGATAATTAGAATAGACAGAGTATCAGGATGATAGTAATTGACTGAAACAGGACATAGATAATTAGATTAGACAGAGGATCAGGATGATATTAATTGACTGAAACAGGACATAGATAATTAGAATAGACAGAGGATCAGGATGATAGTAATTGACTGAAACAGGACATAGATAATTAGAATAGACAGAGGATCAGGATGATAGTAATTGACTGAAACAGGACATAGATAATTAGAATAGACAGAGGATCAGGATGATAGTAATTGACTGAAACAGGACATAGATAATTAGAATAGACAGAGGATCAGGATGATAGTAATTGACTGAAACAGGACATAGATAATTAGAATAGACAGAGGATCAGGATGATAGCAATTGACTGAAACAGGACATAGATAATTAGAATAGACAGAGGATCAGGATGATAGTAATTGACTGAAACAGGACATAGATAATTAGAATAGACAGAGGATCAGGATGATAGTAATTGACTGAAACAGGACATAGATAATTAGATTAGACAGAGGATCAGGATGATAGTAATTGACTGAAACCGGACATAGATAATTAGAATAGACAGAGGATCAGGATGATAGTAATTGACTGAAACAGGACATAGATAATTAGAACAGAAAGAGGATCAGGATGATAGTAATTGACTGAAACAGGACATAGATAATTAGAATAGACAGAGGATCAGGATGATAGTAATTGACTGAAACAGGACATAGATAATTAGAATAGACAGAGGATCAGGATGATAGTAATTGACTGAAACAGGACATAGATAATTAGAATAGACAGAGGATCAGGATGATAGTAATTGACTGAAACAGGACATAGATAATTAGATTAGACAGAGGATCAGGATGATAGTAATTGACTGAAACAGGACATAGATAATTAGAATGGACAGAGGATCAGGATGATATTAATTGACTGAAACAGGACATAGATAATTAGAATAGACAGAGGATCAGGATGATATTAATTGACTGAAACAGGACATAGATAATTAGAATAGACAGAGGATCAGGATGATAGTAATTGACTGAAACAGGACATAGATAATTAGAATGGACAGAGGATCAGGATGATATTAATTGACTGAAACAGGACATAGATAATTAGAATAGACAGAGGATCAGGATGATATTAATTGACTGAAACAGGACATAGATAATTAGAATAGACAGAGGATCAGGATGATATTAATTGACTGAAACAGGACATAGATAATTAGAATAGACAGAGGATCAGGATGATATTAATTGACTGAAACAGGACATAGATAATTAGAATAGACAGAGGATCAGGATGATAGTAATTGACTGAAACAGGACATAGATAATTAGAATAGACAGAGGATCAGGATGATAGTAATTGACTGAAACAGGACATAGATAATTAGATTAGACAGAGGATCAGGATGATAGTAATTGACTGAAACAGGACATAGATAATTAGAATAGACAGAGGATCAGGATGATAGTAATTGACTGAAACAGGACATAGATAATTAGAATAGACAGAGGATCAGGATGATAGTAATTGACTGAAACAGGACATAGATAATTAGAATAGACAGAGGATCAGGATGATAGTAATTGACTGAAACAGGACATAGATAATTAGATTAGACAGAGGATCAGGATGATAGTAATTGACTGAAACAGGGCATAGATAATTAGAATAGACAGAGGATCAGGATGATAGTAATTGACTGAAACAGGACATAGATAATTAGAATAGACAGAGGATCAGGATGATAGTAATTGACGGAAACAGGACATAGATAATTAGAATAGACAGAGGATCAGGATGATAGTAATTGATTGAAACAGGACATAGATAATTAGAATAGACAGAGGATCAGGATGATAGTAATTGACTGAAACAGGACATAGATAATTAGAATAGACAGAGGATCAGGATGATAGTAATTGACTGAAACAGGACATAGATAATTAGAATAGACAGAGGATCAGGATGATAGTAATTGACTGAAACAGGACATAGATAATTAGAATAGACAGAGGATCAGGATGATAGTAATTGACTGAAACAGGACACAGATAATTAGAATGGAAAGAGGATCAGGATGATAGTAATTGACGGTAGCAGGACATAGATAATTAGAATAGACAGATGATCAGGATGATAGTAATTGACTGAAACAGGACATAGATAATTAGAATGGAAAGAGGATCAGGATGATAGTAATTGACGGTAGCAGGACATAGATAATTAGAATGGTCAGAGGATCAGGATGATATTAATTGACTGAAACAGGACATAGATAATTAGAATGGACAGAGGATCAGGATGATAGTAATTGACTGAAAAAGGACATAGATAATTAGAATGGACAGAGGATCAGGATGATAGTAATTGACTGAAACAGGACATAGATAATTAGAATAGACAGAGGATCAGGATGATATTAATTGACTGAAACAGGACATAGATAATTAGAATAGATAGAGGAACAGGATGATAGTAATTGACTGAAACAGGACATAGATAATTAGAATGGAAAGAGGATCAGGATGATAGTAATTGACGGTAGCAGGACATAGATAATTAGAATAGACAGAGGATCAGGATGATAGTAATTGACTGAAACAGGACATAGATAATTAGAATGGAAAGAGGATCAGGATGATAGTAATTGACGGTAGCAGGACATAGATAATTAGAATAGACAGAGGATCAGGATGATAGTAATTGACTGAAACAGGACATAGATAATTAGAATAGACAGAGGATCAGGATGATAGTAATTGACTGAAACAGGACATAGATCATTAGAATGGACAGAGGATCAGGATGATAGTAATTGACTGAAACAGGACATAGATAATTAGAATAGACAGAGGATCAGGATGATAGTAATTGACTGAAACAGGACATAGATAATTAGAATAGACAGAGGATCAGGATGATAGCAATTGACTGAAACAGGACATAGATAATTAGAATAGACAGAGGATCAGGATGATAGTAATTGACTGAAACAGGACATAGATAATTAGAATAGACAGAGGATCAGGATGATAGTAATTGACTGAAACAGGACATAGATAATTAGATTAGACAGAGGATCAGGATGATAGTAATTGACTGAAACAGGACATAGATAATTAGAATAGACAGAGGATCAGGATGATAGTAATTGACTGAAACAGGACATAGATAATTAGAACAGACAGAGGATCAGGATGATAGTAATTGACTGAAACAGGACATAGATAATTAGAATAGACAGAGGATCAGGATGATAGTAATTGACTGAAACAGGACATAGATAATTAGAATAGACAGAGGATCATGATGATAGTAATTGACTGAAACAGGACATAGATAATTAGAATAGACAGAGGATCAGGATGATAGTAATTGACTGAAACAGGACATAGATAATTAGATTAGACAGAGGATCAGGATGATAGTAATTGACTGAAACAGGACATAGATAATTAGAATGGACAGAGGATCAGGATGATATTAATTGACTGAAACAGGACATAGATAATTAGAATAGACAGAGGATCAGGATGATATTAATTGACTGAAACAGGACATAGATAATTAGAATAGACAGAGGATCAGGATGATAGTAATTGACTGAAACAGGACATAGATAATTAGAATGGACAGAGGATCAGGATGATATTAATTGACTGAAACAGGACATAGATAATTAGAATAGACAGAGGATCAGGATGATATTAATTGACTGAAACAGGACATAGATAATTAGAATAGACAGAGGATCAGGATGATATTAATTGACTGAAACAGGACATAGATAATTAGAATAGACAGAGGATCAGGATGATATTAATTGACTGAAACAGGACATAGATAATTAGAATAGACAGAGGATCAGGATGATAGTAATTGACTGAAACAGGACATAGATAATTAGAATAGACAGAGGATCAGGATGATAGTAATTGACTGAAACAGGACATAGATAATTAGATTAGACAGAGGATCAGGATGATAGTAATTGACTGAAACAGGACATAGATAATTAGAATAGACAGAGGATCAGGATGATAGTAATTGACTGAAACAGGACATAGATAATTAGAATAGACAGAGGATCAGGATGATAGTAATTGACTGAAACAGGACATAGATAATTAGAATAGACAGAGGATCAGGATGATAGTAATTGACTGAAACAGGACATAGATAATTAGATTAGACAGAGGATCAGGATGATAGTAATTGACTGAAACAGGGCATAGATAATTAGAATAGACAGAGGATCAGGATGATAGTAATTGACTGAAACAGGACATAGATAATTAGAATAGACAGAGGATCAGGATGATAGTAATTGACGGAAACAGGACATAGATAATTAGAATAGACAGAGGATCAGGATGATAGTAATTGATTGAAACAGGACATAGATAATTAGAATAGACAGAGGATCAGGATGATAGTAATTGACTGAAACAGGACATAGATAATTAGAATAGACAGAGGATCAGGATGATAGTAATTGACTGAAACAGGACATAGATAATTAGAATAGACAGAGGATCAGGATGATAGTAATTGACTGAAACAGGACATAGATAATTAGAATAGACAGAGGATCAGGATGATAGTAATTGACTGAAACAGGACACAGATAATTAGAATGGAAAGAGGATCAGGATGATAGTAATTGACGGTAGCAGGACATAGATAATTAGAATAGACAGAGGATCAGGATGATAGTAATTGACTGAAACAGGACATAGATAATTAGAATGGAAAGAGGATCAGGATGATAGTAATTGACGGTAGCAGGACATAGATAATTAGAATGGTCAGAGGATCAGGATGATATTAATTGACTGAAACAGGACATAGATAATTAGAATGGACAGAGGATCAGGATGATAGTAATTGACTGAAAAAGGACATAGATAATTAGAATGGACAGAGGATCAGGATGATAGTAATTGACTGAAACAGGACATAGATAATTAGAATAGACAGAGGATCAGGATGATATTAATTGACTTAAACAGGACATAGATAATTAGAATAGATAGAGGAACAGGATGATAGTAATTGACTGAAACAGGACATAGATAATTAGAATGGAAAGAGGATCAGGATGATAGTAATTGACGGTAGCAGGACATAGATAATTAGAATAGACAGAGGATCAGGATGATAGTAATTGACTGAAACAGGACATAGATAATTAGAATGGAAAGAGGATCAGGATGATAGTAATTGACGGTAGCAGGACATAGATAATTAGAATAGACAGAGGATCAGGATGATAGTAATTGACTGAAACAGGACATAGATAATTAGAATAGACAGAGGATCAGGATGATAGTAATTGACTGAAACAGGACATAGATCATTAGAATGGACAGAGGATCAGGATGATAGTAATTGACTGAAACAGGACATAGATAATTAGAATAGACAGAGGATCAGGATGATAGTAATTGACTGAAACAGGACATAGATAATTAAAATAGACAGAGGATCAGGATGATAGTAATTGACTGAAACAGGACATAGATAATTAGAATAGACAGAGGATCAGGATGATAGTAATTGACTGAAACAGGACATAGATAATTAGAATGGACAGAGGATCAGGATGATAGTAATTGACTGAAACAGGACATAGATAATTAGAATAGACAGAGGATCAGGATGATATTAATTGACTGAAACAGGACATAGATAATTAGAATAGATAGAGGAACAGGATGATAGTAATTGACTGAAACAGGACATAGATAATTAGAATGGAAAGAGGATCAGGATGATAGTAATTGACGGTAGCAGGACATAGATAATTAGAATAGACAGAGGATCAGGATGATAGTAATTGACTGAAACAGGACATAGATAATTAGAATGGAAAGAGGATCAGGATGATAGTAATTGACGGTAGCAGGACATAGATAATTAGAATAGACAGAGGATCAGGATGATAGTAATTGACTGAAACAGGACATAGATAATTAGAATAGACAGAGGATCAGGATGATAGTAATTGACTGAAACAGGACATAGATCATTAGAATGGACAGAGGATCAGGATGATAGTAATTGACTGAAACAGGACATAGATAATTAGAATAGACAGAGGATCAGGATGATAGTAATTGACTGAAACAGGACATAGATAATTAGAATGTACAGAGGATCAGGATGATAGTAATTGACTGAAACAGGACATAGATAATTAGAATAGACAGAGGATCAGGATGATAGTAATTGACTGAAACAGGACATAGATAATTAGAATGGACAGAGGATCAGGATGATAGTAATTGACTGAAACAGGACATAGATAATTAGAATAGACAGAGGATCAGGATGATAGTAATTGACTGAAACAGGACATAGATAATTAGAATAGACAGAGGATCAGGATGATAGTAATTCACTGAAACAGGACATAGATAATTAGAATAGACAGAGGATCAGGATGATAGTAATTGACTGAAACAGGACATAGATAATTAGAATAGACAGAGGGTCAGGATGATAGTAATTGACTGAAACAGGACATAGACAATTAGAATAGACAGAGGATCAGGATGATAGTAATTGACTGAAACAGGACATAGATAATTAGAATGGACAGAGGATCAGGATGATAGTAATTGACTGAAACAGGACATAGATAATTAGAATGGACAGAGGATCAGGATGATAGTAATTGACTGAAACAGGACATAGATAATTAGAATAGACAGAGGATCAGGATGATTGTAATTGACTGAAACAGGACATAGATAATTAGAATGGACAGAGGATCAGGATGATAGTAATTGACTGAAACAGGACATAGATAATTAGAATAGACAGAGGATCAGGATGATAGTAATTGACTGAAACAGGTCATTGATAATTAGAATAGACAGAGGATCAGGATGATAGTAATTGACTGAAACAGGACATAGATAATTAGAATAGACAGAGGATCAGGATGATAGTAATTGACTGAAACAGGTCATTGATAATTAGAATAGACAGAGGATCAGGATGACAGTAATTGACTGAAACAGGACATAGATAATTAGAATAGACAGAGGATCAGGATGATATTAATTGACTGAAACAGGACATAGATAATTAGAATAGATAGAGGAACAGGATGATAGTAATTGACTGAAACAGGACATAGATAATTAGAATGGAAAGAGGATCAGGATGATAGTAATTGACGGTAGCAGGACATAGATAATTAGAATAGACAGAGGATCAGGATGATAGTAATTGACTGAAACAGGACATAGATAATTAGAATGGAAAGAGGATCAGGATGATAGTAATTGACGGTAGCAGGACATAGATAATTAGAACAGACAGAGGATCAGGATGATAGTAATTGACTGAAACAGGACATAGAT